>NC_041388.1:624674588-624721877 GCF_002162155.2 Triticum dicoccoides | reverse complement strand
GGGGTCCTATTCATCCACCCCTCCACGGGCACCCCTCCACCGTCTACTGTTCATCCAGCCCTCCACACCATGGGGTCCTGTTCATCCACCCCTCCAAGGGCACCCCTCCACTGTCTACTGTTCATCCAGCCCTCCACCACACCACGGGGTCCTGTTCATCCAGAGGCAACGCCACCGCTCACTGTTCATCCAAACCCCCCGCAACGCTCACTGTTCATCCCATCGATCGGTTTCAGTTAGCAGCAGTAGCGAAGGAATCGCTCGATCGGGTTTAGTTAACAGCCATCGATCGATCACTCGGGTTCAGTAACGCGTAGCCTATAGTGCAATTGCTCGGGTTCAGTTAGAGCCCAACGCCTCGCTCGGGTTCAGTTAGAGCCAACGCCTCGCACACACGCGCATACGTTATGAGAGAAACGCGCATCGCTCGGCCCCCGACCTCCCACCGTAACCGGGAACTCCCCGAAATTTTCCTCCCCCTCGCTTCTACCACGGGTTTTTTCGTCATGGACGGCCCAAAGAATGTCATGCAGCTGCGTCTCCAGCCCGCCCAGGATGAAAAGCCCATTTTCTGTCATGATTTTTTGTCATAGAAGTAGGAGCCCACCACATCTATGATGATATCGGGTTCTGTCACAATTATCGTCATAGAAGTGTCATATGTATGACAGAAAAAAAATTCATTTGGCCCAAAATGTCACGGATGTGTCTTTTTTTGTAGTGATGCTATCTAACGAAGCGCATGTCTTGCTGGTTACCGATAGCTCCTCAGAGGAGAATTTAGAGACAGATGACTAGTCATATTCCCCCCCCCCCCGAGGTGCATGCTCTAACTTGGCAGGGTTATGTTGCTCATATCATGCGTATGGTATCTTGCATTGCTATGTCATTTGCTTAGTTTAGACATGCTTTGTGTGAATGCCACCTGTTTGGTGTCTAATTACCATATATGTGAATTATGCAATGCCATCTTGTTGCAAGACATTATATATGTGAATTATGCAATGTTATCTTGTTGCATGGCATTATATATGTGAATTATGCAATGCCATGTTGTTTAGGCAAGCGTCATATATGTGAATTATATCATGGCGTCCATTTTTGTATTCATCATTGCCTTTGTCAACAATGTTCATATATTCAACTGCTTTTCCTGTGCATCAGCCATTTGAATTGGTGATGGAGAAATCTGGAGTGAAAACAAGGTCTTCAAAGCAGACAATGCTACCTGCTGAAGAACATATCTTGCTGGTTACAGATAGCTCTTCAGAAGAGGATTCAGAGGCAGATGACCAGTCCTATTATCCCCCTGAGGTGTATGCTCAAACTTGGCAGGGTTATATTACTCATATCATGCATATGTTGTATTGCAATGCTTAGTTTTTACATCATATACATAATATTGAATGCCATCTCCTTAGTTGAAACATCATATATGCGATTGCCCTCTGCTCACTTCCTTAGTATATAAATCATATATTTGAATTATGTCATGCCATGATGTTTACATAGACAGCATGTATCTCAATTATGGCATGCCAACCCTTTTTTCTAAAGACATAATATAGTTATATCATCTCATCCTGTTTACATAGACATCATATTTTAAATTATGTCATTCTATCCATGAATTATATCATGCCATGATGTTTCCATGGACGGCATGTTTGTGATTTATGGCATGCCAACCACTTTAATAGACACATCGTATAGTTATATCATGTCATCCTGTTTACATAGTCATCATATTTTGAAGTATGTCATTCTATCATGTTTAGTTAGCCATCATACATGTGAAATTGTGTCATGATATCCTATTTAATTAGCCATCATATATGTGAAAATATGTCCTGCTATTCTGTTTGGTTAGACAACATAAATGTGAATTATTTCATGCCCTGTTTTCTTCCCTACTATCCATTGCACATGTCTATCTTACAATGTCTGTACATTCAATTACTTTTCTTGTTTATCAGCCATTTCAATTGGAGGGGGTGATGGCAGTATATGTGGGAGTAAAAACACGGTCTTCATAAAAGATTGCGCTACCTGTTGATGCAGATAGAACCACGGTTGTACTTGCCCAAGAACCAGCCCCACAACACATAACCCAGACTCATGGAGATTGTACCCCTACCCAGTTGGACAAAGAACCAGCTGCACCCCTTCTAACCCCAACCCCAGCAGAGAGTAACCCAGTTCTCGTTGACACAGCACCGTCTCCACCATAGAGCACCCAAACACGAGCAATTAGTAAGGAAACTGCAGTGCCCAAAGCACGAGGACCACCACTCCGAACCCCAAGTCAACGCTTAAAGCAGAAGAAGAATTGTTTTCAGGTCAGGTTCCGTAGCTATGGTTCATACTACTTTGCTATTGCATCACTGTATTTACTCATACCAACTAATTTCAAATTTGAAGGATGCAATTGAAACTCCAATGGCTCAATAGGTATGTTTTAAACCTGTTTATTTAACGTGTTTGCTGTTGTAACTTGCTCTACGTTGATTTCAGTTTCAATTGAATAAACAGTTATATTCTCATGCCATGCACATTACAAGTGTTGTTATTGCTATGTAGTTTCCCACACTTATATTCTATCTGTGCTGCTTTGTCTTAAATAGATATGATTCGAACTGTATCTATCTTGATTTGGCAACATAAACTAGAATGATATAGACCATACAGTGACCATACTACATAGATATATGTTTGTTTCATGCTGTTATCCTGTCCCCCTTACTACTGAACTAGTTTACCAAAATGAGTTTCATATACTACATTGTAAACCTGTGATGTGTTTGTTTGTTTCTCTTTTAGAACGTGGATAAAATATTGGAGAAGAGTACCCCGTTATGCAATGGTAAAGGAAGTAATGCAGATAAGGTTCAAGATAGTGAGACATCCCTGTTGGTCTCCAAGAAAGCTGATAAAAACTATATTGAAGACACTGAGGCAACCCCAAAGTCCTGTCTTGATGTAGTGTTCGAGTTACTGGCTACTACTGTTGGCACCAGCTCTTCAATCTTGTTGCCTGAATCAGTTCGACTTCTTGAGTCTCAACTTCAAGTTGAAAGAAATCGATCAGATGTTGTGTGACAGGAAGCCAAAGGACTGAGGAAGTCCCTACAGAATTCAGATGTAACTTTCTGGTGCAACAGCAAGTGCTGAAGGACTTAGCGCCAAACAAGAGAAAGTTAATAAGCTTGCTAAGCATCTTGCCAGCATTATGGGTACCCAGGATATTGTTTCTTGAGCTCTTCTGAAGTGGTTTCAGTTCTGGACTTGTTTTTGCTGCGGCGTTTATATGCTGTCGTGTTCCCTATATTTGCACTGGTGGCGAACTTTGATGCCTAGTGGATGTAATATGTGTAATAGCTGTGATAGCCTAGCGTAAGTTGCTTGCTTATTTATTTCCTTATTGTCTTGTTTATTTCTTTGCTTGTAGTCAGTGTAGTTCTTTTTCCACGGTTTGCTAGTGGCCGCAATAACCTATTTTTAAAACTAGGCCACAATAACCATGGGCTACATATTTACTGTAGTTATCATTTCCCTCCTATGGGCCGTAGAAACAATGGGCCTTCTACGGGTCGTAGAAACAATGGGCCTTATATGGGTCGTATACACAATGGGCCTTCTACGGGCCGTATCATCAATGGGCCTTCTACGTGCCATATGATCGGTTGGCCAAACATGGGCCAATAACACACCACATTATGGCCGTAAACGAGCTAGAGTTGGAATCGTCTGTTCATGGGCCGTCCATAACGGGCCGTCGTTAATCAGCCATATTTGATGACGCTATGAAAACGGCCCAACGTATTAACGGGCCACAAACGGGCCGACTATAACCTTGGGCTGAATTTAGCCCACAAGCAGAAAATGACAGTAACTGGTCGTAAGTAAACGAATGCTGGAAATGAGCCGAAGAATAAATGGGCTCTGAGAAGGCTGAAAGATAACATGGGATGGAAATGGCCCAACAGAATAATGGGCCGTTAATGGGTATAAAGTGATACACTGTTCATTACGGGCCAGTTTCACCATGGGCTGTTAATGGGTATAAAGTGATATACCGTTCATTACGCGCTAGTTTCACCATGGGCCGTTAATGGGCCAAGAGTTACAAAGGGCCTCATATGGGCCGAAAGACGTCATGGGCCATACATGGGCCAGAAGTGAAAATGGGCTAGAATCATATTGGATGGCCCAGATGACGCTACTGGGCCAAATTCGGATAGGGCGTAACGGGCCTTGGGTTAGCGGGCTATATGCGAACAGGCCGTTAACAGGCTTTCCATGGGCCGGCCCGCCACCTTTTCACAGGAATGGGCCTCTGTTGGGCTGTTCCACATGTCGACATATCATAGGCACCTTCTGTCCAATGAGTGGATGCCATCTATCCCAACGATGAGCCGACATGTGTTTCCTCTAGCCAATGATGATTTTACACGTGGAAAATCCCCATTGGTCGGGGCTGTTAACGAGTTATCGGATCCAAAACTAGACCCGATAGCTTAACATCGTTCCGTTACGGTGGATGCCACGTGTCAGTCACCCTTGACGAAAGCACTTCTGTGACGCGTGATTTATCGTCATGGAAGTGGACACTTCCGTGATGATAATTTTGGTAATGTCATGGAACACTTCTATGATAGCACAGGTATGACTATCTTGATTCTGTCATAAAATCGTCATGGATGTACATGCATGACAGAAAACGCTACCTACTGTGACAAACACGTATCATCACAGAAGTGTATTTTTTTAGTGCTCTGGCTGGGCGGCTTTGTCTTAACCGCCCGTGCGGCCGTCGGGCCAACCCTGACTTCTCAAGTCATCAAAAATCGCCTCCGCGTCAGCCCGGAACACGCTAAGCAGATGGATCCAACGGAGTTATCGTCTTTAAACAGGCTCCTGGATTGCATCGCCGCTCTGGGAGTCGCCTCTGACAACGATAGGATTGGGCTCAAACCCGATCAAAGATAGATTGAATCTCTGCCGATCACCCATCAGTTAGCGGTCATGGAGGAGTGATCCGACGACTCTTCCCCCATATTGAGGACGAAATATGTCCGGATTTCCAAGCTCACTAAGCCGGATACATGTCTGCGGGAAGAAGCGCCCCGAACTCCGAACTTAGAATCGGACCGTGGGCCAGAAAAATTGGTTTACATCTCGGAGTCTGAACTATTAATTTCGGAAACTCCTCAAGCTCTAGGTCACGAATCAGATCTGGGTCCGGACTTAAATCCACCCACCCGCCCAAACTCAAGCGATCTTTCCCGCATCAGACAACTGTCCCAAGAGACTGTACGTCACTTCTGGGTCAGATTCCTCATCGTTAAGGACAAGGTCAAGGAATGTTGCGATGAAGACGCAATCTTATTATTCTGCAAAAATTCCACGGACAAGGGACTCCTCAACGACATAAATCGCCATCCCATATCATGCTTCGATGATTTGGTGATCATAGTACAGAAGTACTGCGCGATGGAAAGCACCTGGAAAAACACAGGCAGCCTTTTGGGATCACTGGCTCTCACTAAACCCCTCGTCCGAACAAAAAGGGTGTACCCTCGGAGGTCGCCCGAGCCAATCACGAAGAAATCGAAGCCCAATTCAGGGTGCGCAACCGTTTTGGAGGGATGACTCGATAGGCCATGCAAAATACACACCACACCCGGTACTATACCAACACACAGCCTTAGAGCATGTTGGATACTTCGGCAGGTGGCCAAGAGCCGCGAGGATCTCATAAAAAACACCGCAGAGCAACATCCCACAGAACAAAATGCCAAAGTATTGACAGTCTTTGAGACTTTTGCCTCGGGTAATAGGAGCGAGAGAGCACTCCGCGGCCTCGCCGAAGTCTTCCAAGTCGCAGCAATAAACCCCTAGAATGACACGGTCATAACTTTCTGTGCCAGTGACAAACCGCAATTCAAGACAGTCCGAGCACGAGCCGCCCTAGTCCTCAGTCCAATCATGGATGGCTTCCGGCTTACCAAAGTGCTCATGGACGACAGTAGCGGACTAAACCTCATTTACGAGGAAACTCTCAACAAAATGGAAATAGACATGAGTCGCATTGAACAAAGCAGCACAACCTTCACAGGAATTATCCCCAACCGGGAAGCACGATGTGCGGGAAAAATCACATTCGATGTGGTATTCGGCACACCGGAGAATTATCGGTCTGAAGAAATAACCTTCCAGGTGGCCCCCTTCACTAGTGGATATCACGCCTTGTTAGGGCGGAATGCGTTTGCGTGCTTCAAAGCTATACCCCACTACGGGTACATGAAGCTCAAAATGCCTGGGCCCAATGGAATCATCACTCTTGCCAGTGATCCGGACACAACACTCCGCGCCGAAAATAAAACAACTGCCTTGGCCATTGAAGCATTGTCTGAAGCCCTCGCGGCCGAAGAGTTAACTACATTACGCTCTACAGTCGATAGGGAAGATGTGATACTCGATAAGCGACCCAAGTCCACCTCCTTCAAACGAGTGGACGAAATAGTCAAATTCTAAGTCCATCCAACGGACTCCTCGAAGACAGCATCCATCGGGGCACAGCTGGACCCCTCAATTGACGCCGCATTGTGGGTGTTTCTACGCGAGAATTGGGATATTTTTGCCTGCCACCCTTCCGATATTGCCGGGGATCCCGCGCAGGCTGGCCAAACATAGCCTTAACATACTGAAGGGATAGAAGCCGGTCAAGCAAACACTAAGGCGCTTCTCAGAACCCAAACGACAAGCCATGGGAGAGGAACTAGCCAAGTTACTCGAGGTCGGATTCATTAGAGAAATAAAACACCCGGATTGGCTATCAAACTTGGTGATGGTACCAAAGAAGGATAAATCTTGGCGCCTATGTGTTGATTTCAAAGACCTCAACAAGGCCTGCCCCAAAGATCCCTTCCCTCTCCCACACATCAATCAGATTATCGGTGCTAGCACGGGACATGACTCACTGTGTTTCCTCGACGCATACTCCAGATACCATCAAATTAAAATGGTAGAGTCCGATCAAGCCGCAACGGCATTCATACCCCCATATGGGCCCTTCTGCTTCAACACTATGCCTTTCGGGCTCAAAAACGCTGGTGCCACCTACCAGCACATGATTCAAACATGCCTGGAGAAACAAATCGGCAAAACAGTTGAAGCATACGTCGACGACGTAGTCATCAAGACCAGACACGCTGAGTCTCTAATAGACGATCTAAGGCGCACGTTCAATAATCTCCGAACATATGACATTAAGCTCAATCCGGAAAAATGTGTTTTCGGCGTTTGGGCCAGAGAGCTGCTTGGATTCATCGTTTCCAATAGAGGAATTAAAGCAAACCCAGCCAAAATACGAGCTTTGTCATAGTTGACTACCCCAATAGACCTCAAACAAATCCAGAAACTAACTAGATGCGTGGCAGCTCTAAGCCGCTTTATCTCCCGATTGGGAGAAAAGGCACTGCCACTCTATCGCCTCCTTCAACGAACCAAACAATTCGAGTGGATGGACGCGACAACGGCCGGACTGGAGGAAATGAAGGCTCTTTTAGCAACCAACCCAATCCTGGCCGCGCTGAACGTTGGCGAACCTTTGTTGTTATACATAGCCGCAACGCACCAAGTTGAGAGTGCGGTGCTCGTTGTTGAACGGGAGGAGGATGGACATAAATTTATAGTTTAGAAGCCGGTATATTACGTATCCACTGTCCTCACACCATGCAAATCCCAGTACCCACATTACCAAAAAAATAGCATACGTGGTCTTCATGGCATCCCGGAAATTACGACACTACTTTCAAGAGTGTTCAATCACGGTGGCCTCCGAAGTACCACTTAACGACATAATAAACAACCGCGATGCCACGGGCCTGATTGCCAAGTGGGCCATCGAGCTCCTCCCATTCAGCATAACATACAAAACATGACGAGCCATTAAATCCAAGGTACTGGCGGATTTCGTCACCAAATGGACAGAAGCCGAACTCCCTAAAGCGTACGGTGCATACTCCAACTAGATCAGGCATTTCGACGGCTCTAAAATGCTGGCAGGTCTCGGGGCAGGTGTTGTCTTAACATCCCCCACAGGAGATACAGTCCAATACGTACTCCAAATATTATACACAGCCTCCAATAATGCAGCCGAATACGAGGCTCTGTTGCATGGTCTTCGGATGGCCGTCTCCATGGGCATACAGCGCCTAGAAGTGCGGGGGGGATTCAAACCTCGCAATATCTCAAATAAATGGAGATTTCGATGCCAAATATCCAAAAATGGCGGCATATCGTAATGCCATCCTAAAGATGTCAGCTCGGTTCGAGGGTCTCGAATTTCATCACGTGGTTCGAGAAAACAATGAAGCGGCAGATGTCCTCACCCGAATCGGTGCTAAGCGCGACCCTGTCCCACCTAACATCTTATTGGAAAGGCTTTTCAAGCCATCCGTGGTGTGGGAAGGGGAGACCGGCAACATCACTCCGGATCCGACCACAACCCTAGATTCCGAACAGACGAGCATCATTGGGGGCTCGGCCACCAAAATAACACCTTCGGCCCATCTCATCATGGCTGTTATTGCCCCATGGACCAAACCCTTTTTGGCCTACCTTAATAGGCACGAACTCCCAGGACCAAAATGAGGCACGCTGCATTGTGCGGCGCTCCAACGCCTACAAGGTCCACGAGGGCGAGCTTTATAAGAAAAGCGCTACTGGAGTACTTCAAAGATGTATCTCCGAGGAAGAAGGGCGGCAGCTCTTGGCTGAAATTCATGCCGGCCTCGGTGGTCACCACGTCGCAGCCCGGTCCCTTGTAAGCAAGGCCTTCCGTACAGGTTTTTACTAGTCGATGGCCCGGGCATACGCACAAGATCTTGTCCAACATTGCGTTGGATGCCTGCTTTTCGGCAACCAAAGCCATATGCCACCCACCGCCCTACAAACAATCCCCATAACTTGGCCTTTTGTGGTCTGGTGGCTTAACATTGTTGGACCCCTTAAAGGAGGAAGCCATAATAAAAAATACTTGTTGGTCATGGTGGACAAATCCACCAAACGGATAGAAGCCAAGCTAGTTAGAACGGCCGAATCCGGACCCATGATAGACTTCATATCGGGGGTAGTACACCGTTACGGTGTCCCCCATAGCATCATCACCGACAAAGGCTCCAACTTTACGGCCGATGAGGTGAAAACTTGGTGCGGCAAGATGGGCATTAAGCTCGATTACGCCTCTGTCTATCATCCTCAAACAAACGGTCAAGTCGAATGGGCCAATGGTGTTATTATGAGCGGCATTAAACCAAGACTAGTGTGATCCCTAACAGAATCAGACACACACTGGGTTGAGGAGCTTGACTCCGTACTCTGGGGGCTGCGGACCACGCCAAATCGCACTACCGGATACACACCTTTCTTCATGGTGTACGGCATAGAGGCTGTGCTGCCCTGCGATATTATTCATGACTCACCTCGAGTGCGCATGTACGAAGAGAGAGAGGCCGAGCTTGATCGGTAGGACAGTTTAGATGCCCTGGAAGAGGAGCGCGACGTCGCAAAAGCCTATTCCGCATTCTATCAACAACAGGCTCACAGGTATCAAAGGAGAGAAGTACGGGCCAAGACTTATAATATTGGCGACCTCGTTCTACGCCTACCGGAGAAGAAAAAGGACAAGCTCAAGCCCAAATGGGAGGGCCCCTTCATCATTGACAAAGTTCTCACCAAAGGAGCATACCGCCTACGTGATGCATCAGAAAATCGCCTCGAGCCAAACCCATGGAACACGGCCAGACTCTGAAGATTCTATGCCTAGTGCCGGACTCTTAGTTCATCTCGTTCCCTTTGTTTCTTTTATATTTTCTTTTTAGCTCTCTTCTTGATTTTTCTCTTGTAGCTCTAAAGCTTTTATTGTAGCTAGACTACACACTCGTGACGCACTAATCTTTAAGTGTACGCTCTCATTATACCTAGGGGCTTCTTATACAGAAGCTTAATATAGTCATCCGGGCATCAAGCCCACTACATATGTGTCCTTTTCCATATGTACCTTTTGTCTGCCAAGCTGGGTTGCCTAGCTCCTATGCTTATGCCGTACGTTCCCGTTAGTTCGGCTAGGGCATAAAGGGAGCACCTCTGCGATTGTTACTGCCGGGTACTCCGGACGTGTACCTTAGACTGGGTGAACCGAAAGCTAGCATTCTTAAGGGAATATTCGGTCGGTGGACTAAAGATGTTTTTTACCTATCACAATATAAACCCCTAGATGTTTCATAGTCTGTGCTTTTCGATCACAGTTCAGACATGCACTTTAATGCATGCGTACCCAGGTAAAGGAACCCTTAACGGAACTATTCTCTCTAGAAGATGTTTCTTACTATCCATGTAATATAACATAGCTAGTTGGGTACTTGTCTGTTCAAGCAACAATGACCCCTACGCCTGGTTTCCACACGTACCTCGGTTTATATTACCGAGCAGGTATTCGAAACACTCTGGACTGTCAGGTCCAGAGGCTAAAGCGAAAAGGTCCGTCATGACAAATCTTTTACAATCCGGCTAGGGACAAATATGTCAATTGAAGTACATAGTCATTTGGACTCAAATGCTTCTTCTCTTATGCCATCCAACAGGTTGTCTAGCCTACAATCCTGTTGGGAATATTTTGCGGCTAATCCTACCTGGTCATATACCAGGCTATAGGAATTTCTTCCCCATATGACCCTATAGGTCTGACCGGGGCCATATGATTCGGATCCAGCTTGGTATACCATGTTTTCACCCATGGCCCATGCTTCCCTCGCACCTTCTTGACAGGCAGATATCTTCCATAGTCAGTAACACTGCAGGTGCTCCCTTGAATAGTTGTACAAGCTCCCCCATACTTCCTGGTAGGGAGACGGATGGCCATAAGGCCTTGGCGACACACCGCGTGACCTGTCGAACTTGTTCGTGCAATTGCGAAACCTCTTGTAGAAGATCGCCTGCAGATCCGGGCATTTCCTCTTCGGGACGGCCAATCAGCATACCTACAGACATAACTCTGTTAGTTCCTATCTTTGCCGAACTATATAAATGTTCGTTTGCGAACATACTGAAAATCCTGTGTTGCAGCCTTTTATTTTCCTTCACGGAGTCAGCCAACTGGGCCCGAACTTCTTTCAATTCTTTACCCAGCTGGGTATTGGCATCTTGGAGTTTGTTTTTCTCCTGTATGACCCGTGTAAGTACACGCTCGCCACCGGTTGCTTGCCTTTGCGCTCCTTGCTGACCCTCCTGTGGGATTCCCGGATTCTTTTTTGGGTTATCTAAGGATTTTTTCGTCATGTATTGTTAGTGTTACTGGTCTATACATACAATATTGTTTTTCTCAATTCGGTAATACATACCAGTGGATGCCTTTTCAGATCTTGACAGCTCGGCCATAGCGGCCCTTAGCTAGGTTCGACACTTTTCCCGCTCTTGAGACAACAGGTTGTTCTTTTCTGAGAGCACCTATCAATGCAACGATCCTTAAATCAGTTGTACCAACTGTTTTAAGTCTCGGGGGCTACAGATACACATAAATATCAGTTTTTATACTTACCCATATATCTTTCAAATTCTGGTATGTGGCTCTAGCAAGCCCATCCTGAGCGGCTCGGATGTACGCATCACCCGAGTTGAAGGCGTTAAAAGCCTCTTCTGAAAATCCAGGGTCGCGGAGTGTGGCCCGCCGGTGCCAATGATTCATGGCGCTCTCCACTTCAGAATTTGTAACGGACATTTTGTCCAAATCCTTCATACAAGGACAGTACGGTGTCACCTCCGGGTTGGTCTCCGTCCTCGAGACTGGGTACGGAATCCAGCTAGTGGAGGCACGGTTGGCAGGATCCCCAGACATAGTCCGGCGGATGTTCTTTCTGCTAAAACACAATGGATAGTGGCATACTTTCAGATGACGACCATGGGGCGTGTTTAAAACCATATCTCCTTGATTACGATTCCACCATGTTTTTGTTCACCTTTATTTTTTAAGGCCTACTCGGCATGGGCGTCCCTTGTTGGCGAGTCGCCTCGGATTCGGCTTGGTGCACCGATCGTCTTCCCTGCAGAGCATAAGAATTGTGAAGTGCGTAAGACGGAAGGAGTGAATCTTTCCCGGGATATAAGTCTCTTGTTTACTTACATGCGATATACACTACTAGAAAAAGGGCTATAGATGGGATTGACACTAATGGCGCACCACACAAGCTATATTAATGGCGCACCACCTTCTGATACGCCATTAGAGTTGAAACTACTAATTGCGCACCTAGCCCAGGGTGCGCCATTAGTATCAAATTTTTTTTTGAACTAGTGCGCCTGTCCAAACATACTAATGGCGCATCCAGACACAGTGCGCCATTACTAGTTGTAACTAGTAATGGCGCACATGTCGGAAAGTGCGCCACTAATGTTGTTTTTTTTATTATATTTTTTATTCCTTTTTTTGCAAAACTACTAATGGCGCACCTAGTAAAAAGTGCGCCACTACTATGTTTGACCAAGCTTTGACCCACTTCCGGACATAGTAATGGAGCACTTTTCCCTTGATGCGGCATTGCTATTTTTGATACTAATGGCGCACTTTTCCATGCGGTGCGCCATTGTGGTTTTGTAGGCAAGTGCCGCAGCCCGACCGCCCACCATCTCTCTCCTCTCTCTCTCTCGCACGGAAACCCTATCCTCTTCTCCCTCACCCCACGCACACACGTCTCTCGGCCTCACCCCGGCCCCGATCCATGCTGCCTCCCAATGCTCCCTCCTCTTCCTGCGCGATGGCCCTTGCCCTCCTCTCTCTTCGGTCCCCTTCGCGCCTCCTCGCGGCAATCGCAGCCAAGGAGCCCGAGCTCGGCGGCGACGGATCGGAAGGCAGCGTCGGCGCTGGATCTGGGAATGGTGGAGCCGCTGCCGTCCCCGCTCCACCCTCTCCCGCGCCCCCCACCTTCTCTCCCATTCGCGGATCGAGAACCTTCTCTCCCATCCGCGGATCGGGAAGGGAAGGTCCCAGATCCACATCGGGTGGGTGGGTGGGTCCTTGCGCTTCGGCGCGCCGCCGTCCACCTGGGCCGCGACCACCAAGGTCCTCGAGGCCGGCCATGGAAGTCCGACCTGCCAGTAGCCATGCCTCGCGCCCGAAACCCTAGCATGCATGCCGCAGGAACGAGGTATAGCACCGGACCCCTATGCTCCTCCTTCTTCCATGGACTTCTCACCATGAGAGGTCTCATCTCTGTAGGAAGGAGGACAACACCATGGAAGCTGCTCCTTCCCCTTCCCCACCAGGACCACGCACGCCATGGAAGGTATCCTCTCCTCTTGCTGCTACCTTAGCTCTTTTTCCATCTCCAGATTTGATTCCTGAGCATTTGTGTCTCTGACCTGATTTGGTCAAGGGGGAGAAAGAGAAGCTGCTCCCATCCGCCTGTGCCTTCAGATTTGGCCGCCCATACAGTACGCACACGGTTTAGGGTTGCTCAAATCCATTTACAGTAGTTTGGATGAAACACAGGCTGTCACAAATGCATCACCTCATGTAGCTTCTTGGTCCGCTAGCAAGTTAGTAACTTGCATGTATTTTTTGGTGACGAACAAGTCTGACTCCAATGGATTAACTCTGTCCATATCGCAAATTTGTTGGATTAACCCAGCAATGCTTTAGTTTTACTTCCCCCTCCCCCCTAGCTAGCTAACTCTTTTAAGGTCCAGTAGTGCGCTGTGATTAATTGTTCGGTTAAATCCAGTCCTGCTAGTCCGGCACACACAGATTTACTTTACTGATGATGAATGGGCTTTATATGTTGTCGTTCCATATTATCAAGGGTTCACTGCTCTTTAAAACTACACGAGTGTGTTGTGTTGTTGGCCTGTGTCATCTTGTTAATTCTGGTTGGTCTCTATTTCTAGAATCCCCGCCTGCCTGTGATATTTGTTTCTTGGCAATGACAGGGTTGCC
The DNA here is from genome assembly GCF_002162155.2 of Triticum dicoccoides. NCBI lineage: Eukaryota > Viridiplantae > Streptophyta > Magnoliopsida > Poales > Poaceae > Triticum > Triticum dicoccoides. The sequence goes on along the minus strand of NC_041388.1, from coordinate 624,707,884 downwards.
TATATGGTCCTATATTGTAAGTTTGCAGACTCGTATGGAACAATATCTATATTCCTCTATCTCTAGAATGTAGGCAGTTTGCTTCGCGCACATCACCAAGTTCTCCCACTATGCTTAAATCTATTCTACTCCATTTCCTGAGATGAAATTGTGATGATGGGAGTGACATTAAACAGCTTGAACATCTAATTGTGCATGTACTCCATTGTTATATACTGATCCATCTTGTCTTTACCTCTTATTAACATTCAAATTGTTAATTGCATTCAAAGTGTTAATTGCAGGAGCAGACACAGAGGAGGAAATTGCTACCTCAAAGCAGCTGATCGACGCCGGGAGGGTGGGTACGTGATGTCGGAGGCTGCCGGGAGGGTGGTGACGAGCTACCGAAGAGATGAGTTCTGGATCTCCTCGATGCCAGGACGAGGCGCTGCTACCGATCGGACATGGACTCGATTGATTTTGATTTGAAATATGATGGGTTGTAATGTAAAATGCACTTCAGTTCAAAATTTCCTCCCCTTGCGAGAGGTATTCTTGGACGGAGGGAGTAGAAGATTAGTTATAGGATTTTGTTTTATTTCTGTGCAATTTTCTTTTTATTGGATACTTGTAAAGACATGGTAATATTCTTGCTCTAATAAAAATTATGGTTCTATTTCATTTTTGTTTTTAAATTATTTTTCCTTATAGGTTGTTTTTTTAAAATTTGTATTTTTTTTGTTTTTCAAATATACTATTAGTGGCGCATTTCAGCCTTTATTGATGGCGCACCTAGCTTTTTAGCTAGTGGCGCACCTCTAAGGTTACTAGTGGCGCACATGGCTTTATTACTAATGGCGCACGTAAGGGTTAGTAATGGCGCCCTATTAGGTGCGCCATTACTGTCTGGGATAGTAATGACGCACCAAATGTGCGCCATTACTAAAACTTACTAATGGCGTGCTAGTAATGGCGCACCTAATGTGCGCCATTAGTAGCCAAAATAGGTGCGCCATTAATAACCTGTTTTCCAGTAGTGATAGGGAGGAAGCCGGGATAGTCGGCAATGATGGCCACCTCTGTGCCGTCACAGCTCGCCTGGTGAAACACCCCTTCCACGAGCTCCATGAATATATCCAGATCCTCTTCAAATCCGGGGTCAAGGGCCCGGTTACGGTCCAATGGATGTGGTGCCGGGCTATGGAACTCCCTGGTTATTTTCCGCCATTCATGTTATAAGTAGACGGAGTAAATGTTTATGAAAACAAAGGCTCAGGGAATGAATAGAGTAGAGTAATGGATGGCAGCTCACCCAGCTCGGAGGGTTGTACATGGAAAATCCATCCCGTGGCTTAATGCGGACGAACTCCTCTTTTTCCCCCTTGCATAAATTAGACAGCATTTCCACCAGAGCGGTGGTGGAGTCTGGACCCTTCCGACCGCAACGGGTGGCGTCGTCTTCTCCGTTGAAGTGCCACATGGGACGCCCTCAGTATTGGAGTGGTTGAACCCCCCGCATTATTGATATCGCCATAACCTCTACTATCGATAGCTCTACGGCATTGCATGGCAAACAAAATTAGATTCTACTCCGTATGATTTTGTAATATATGAGCACAAGGATGGCTGGAAAATGCAGGTACTCCTCCAACACACCACCACATGTGGTCCTATCAAAATAATAGTTGACTGAAATAAAAAGGTCGGTCGATTTTTTTTATGAACCGTCTGATCTACAAGGAACGGGCACATGACCTTCATCTACCTCCCACCAGTCACTGTTGACGATCTTTCTCTAACCGCCAGCGACCACCGACCCAGACCCCTGCCTCAGCCGCCCCGCCCTCCCTTCGACTTCACACCACCGCCGTGCTTGGCAGCGCCTCCCGGCCATCCCTTTAAGTATGACGACATCCAGACGGGTGCCAGCAGTTCCTAGGCCCCACACACCCCTAAGATAAACACCGAGGCACTGCTTCCCCGGCACAACAGGTGAACTAGCACCTGTTATCCCGGGGAATGCTTCCTTTAATTGGGAATCAACTGACCAGGAATTGAAATCCCGGGGCGACGGACCTCTAGCTAAGGTGAAATAGTATATGAGGAGAAACCTTGTGCATCGCGAGTTACTAGGAACATCTAGTACCGGGAAGAAGGAGCAGGAAGAAGCGGTCAACTAGTGTCTCCTGTGGGATGAATACCATGCAAGCAGACACATAAGATTTGCATGAATAAGGGAAGAGGAGTACGAGTTGTTGCCAGTGTTGTGCCCTCCTTATTTCGCGGCGATTTTCTTCTTTTTATCGGGGGAACCGATGTTTTGGAGGAGGGTGGAGCCTTGGACAAACCCATGGCCAAATTGTTGACTATGTTGCGGTGGCCGTCTGTCGGTGCAGGGGAAGCGGATCCAAGGCAGCGAAGGACGGCATAGTAGGAACAACTCCGGTGCGGTGGACGGTGGCGCCTTTGGACTGACAGCGGCGAGGTGCAGGATGGCGAGGTTGAACTGGATCGGGTACGGCGCACGTTGGTGTCCTGGAGGCAGCTTGGCCTAGGCTTCAACTACTAGCAATGGATGGTGTTGTGGTTGCGGTGGACGACGACATGGGGTATCGGCTCCGGCATGATGGAGGAGGGCGGCGGTTGATAGGTGGGATGGGGTGGCGGACGGAGGACGCCGGGGTTTCGCAGCTGGTGGAGAGGTAGTTTTGACGCCCATGGAGTACGAATGGGGAATCGGACAGGGGGGAGCTAAGGGGTAACTATGTTTCGGTCTGGGACGTGCTTGTTTTTGTTTTTTTAATAGATGGGACACACTTGTTTGAAATTTGGGGAAAGTACAAACTTTGCCCCCTCTTAAATTTATGACCTACTACAGGTTAGGGATAGGACGGTAATTCCACGTGTCCCAAATAGTGGACGGGAGCGATTTCGGCCGAGCGCATGCGTTTTTAGGCGACCACGATGTATGTATGTTGTTCGAAGGCGGTTGCGTGGCGTCTAGATGAAGTTACAAAACCTATCCCGGTTTAGACCTTTGGACGTTGGGCCAGTAGGTTTCACGGGTTAGAGTTAGAAAAGTAATTTCGTTCTACCAAACATTGGTCTCACGCGGTTTCGGGAGAGTAGAGGCTCTTTTGGCGCTTCGTTTGAAATTTTGAAACAAAAGCATTCACGTTTAGAGTACTCTTGAACTTTGAGGATTGACCTAAATAGAAAACGTTAATTTGACCTTGTATGTTTGAAAACCTCATTAAATTATGCCGTTCTTTTTCAAATTTTTACACTTGAAAATCCTATAACTACGATTATTTTGGAAATGAGGCGGTAAATTTGAATCTATTTTGTACACGACTATATATGCTATTATGTACAAAATCAGAGCAAAGATTGGTGCCCCCATAATTTAGGTATGATTTACAAATGCCATGATCTCGAATTCAAACAATTGAATGGACTTCATGTTGAATTCACATTTTTTAAACCACCTTAAGTCGAATTCAAATGTATGCTAGTTCCTAGCTAGCTACTGAGCGAGCGTTCTTATCTTGCTCATCAATTGAAGGACCTCCCAGCTATCTTCCTCCCTGATGCTCCGGGGACGCCAGTTGAGCGGAGCGGTTGTAAACTCAGGAAGACCCATTCGGATTGGATCAAGAAGGGAGACGTTCTTGATATAAAACCACTCGGAACGCCATTCTTCGGATGCCTTCTTCGGTGTGCCGGATAAGTATCTGGTCCGGCAATGCGCCATATCTCGGCTCCGCCCACTTGGAATATTGATCCCTCTTGGACAAGGTAAAACAACTTCTTCCATAGCTCAAAATGGGCTTCGCAACCAAGAAATAGCTCGCAAAGAGCGATGTAACCTGCGATGTACAGGATGGAGGCAGGTGTGAAGTTGTGCAGCTGGAGGCCGTAGAACTCCAGAAGCCCGCGGAGAAATGGGTGGATTGGAAATCTGACACCCCGCAGCAAGTATGAAACGAGGCATACTCAGTCGCCCTGGAGGGGTTGGGAAAATTCTCCGCCTGCTCCCCGCCGTCGAAGGAAGCTAGTCTGGCTCGAACGGGGACTAAGTATGTAGGAGGTAGGTATCCTTGGGTCCGCAACTTCACTAACCGGCCGTGGGATATGGTACACTTCTCCCAATCGCCTGGCTTGGTGCTGTGAGGGCGGGAGGAAGAGCTGCGATTGTCGGCCATGTTGGAGTGGTTTTTTTGGATGCGCTCTGATGATTCCTCGCTTGGGAGGGGGATGGTGTGGATCAGATCTGAAGATCCCCGTCTCTTTAATAGACGATTTATTTATGTGGCTAGGGTGGCAAATGCAAAAATTCCCCGACTTCTCGCATTCGCTCGACACATGGAGGCTGGGACCGTTAAGGTGCAGAAGCCAATGAGTGGAACATTAAATGGGCAACCGAACACTGCTTTTTACAATAGATACTTTAAAGAATTCGGAGGAGGAACCCGCCTTGCAATGCCGAAGAAAATCTTCCCGCCGGACTCATCGTCATTGAAGCCTGGTTCGGGGGCTACTGATGAAGTCCTGGCTTAAGGGGTCCTCGGACATCCGGACTATATGCGTATGCCGGACTATTAGGCTATGAAGATACAAGATAAAAGACTTCGTCCCGTATCTGGATGGGACTCTCCTTTGCGTGGGAGCCAAGCTTGGCGATTCAGATGTGAAGATTCCTTTCTCTGTAACCGACTCTGTGTGACCCTAGCCCCCTCCAGTGTCTATATAAACCAGAGGGTTTAGTCCGTAGGACAACAACAGTCATAACCATAGGCTAGCTTCTAGGGTTTAGCCTCTCCGGTCTCGTGGTAGATCAACTCTTGTAATACTCACTAGCACATATGCCCGTGCGTTGCAACGCGAGATAAAATAGTATGCATTTAAAGTCAGTGAGAACTATATGTGCAAGCAAAACCCTGTGTGCACACGAAAAAGGAATATTTAGTTTCTCAGTTACATCGCGTGTGACGAAATTAATTCTCTATTTTTCCATTCATTGGTCGAGGGCATTTAAGAGGTTTGTTACGTCATCGTACGCCACAGAAGGCCCATGAGTTATTCAGTCTACTTTTCCTTTCAATCCTTTCAATCGAGGGGATTTTAAGGTATGAAATTTTTGAATATTCAAAAAACATGAACAGTTTATAAAATCCTGAACAGTTTTTTGAAAATTATGTACATTTTTGGAAAAACATGAACAAAATATGAAACATCATTTAAAATTCAAAAAAATTCTGAAAACACCAACTTTTTTATAAAAACTTTAACATTATTTGTATTTGTGAATATTTTTTTAAAATAAGAACATGTGTTGAAAATTCATAAGATTGTTAGAAAATGTTTATTTTTGATAAATGAAAATTATTTTTATTGTGAACATTACACTAAAACAAGAATATTTTTCGAATTTTGAGCATTTTTTGACATGTCAAACAATTTTGATAAACAACAAAAAAAATGAAAAAATGGAAAACTTTTAGTACGTTCCCAATATTTTTCAAAGTTGCAAGGAATTTTTGGAGTTCTAATTTTTTTGCAAAATTGTTGTTTTTATTCTGAATATTTTTTGTGAATTTTTAATTTTTGAAGTAAACTATAAAAGAAAAATATACTTGGAAGGGAAAAATAGATAGGGAAAGGAGAATAAAAATAGAACTAAAAAAAGTAAAATCGGAGAGCCCATTACTGGTTGTGTTGTGGGAATCTATGAAGAAAAATGTGAACATTATTTGAATTTGTGCACATTTTTATGAAACAGAAACATGTGCTGAAAATTCATAAGATTTTTAGAAAATGTGTATCTTTTATGCGTGAACATTATTTTACATTTTGAAAAACTCTCAAAACAGGAATATTTTTCAAATTTGGAGAATTTTTTGAAATTTCATTTTAATTCAGAAATCTCAAAGAGTTTTGAAAAATAATATATTTTTTGAAAAAATGGGAATCTTTTTGGATGTTTCAATTTTTATTTTCCAAAACAGAATTTTTTTGGAATTATGAACATTTTCCAAAATTTATTTTTTATTCTAAATTTTATTGAGTATTTGAAATTTACGAAATAAATTCTAAAAATTTGGAAGGGAAAAAAGGAGATAGGGAAAGGAGAACAAAAATAGGAGTAAAATACGGAAATTAAGAAAAATGGGCCTGCCCCTTATTGTTCTGATGTGCGAAACACTGACTATTTGTCACCCTGTGCGGAATATAGAATTTGCCAGCTGCATGGGCAGAATAATAAGTGGACTGGCTTCGTTGGGCCACAGTGCGCGGTCACGTATGAAAATTCTTTTTCTAGCAGACAAACCCATAAGAATTTAGTACCACCTCGGATAAAAAAATTCTTTTCGGCGGTGAACAGATGAAAAAATTAGCGAAACACACCTTGATTTATTAGTAGGTATAGATATAGATATCCTCAAGATCAATCAAGCAGGAAGTAGGGTATTACCTCCATCGAGAGGGACCGAACCTGTGGTAAACATTGTGTCCCCCGCCTCTTGTTACCATTAGCCTTAGACGCACAGTTCGGGACCCCCTACCCGAGTTCCGCAGCTACCTCTCCTTCTCCAGATTCTAGGTCAGGGTCTCTTCCAGGGCCCTGACTTCTGAGAGCGTCCCCTCAAGGTTCTCCAGCTTCAGCTTCATGTCCTTGATGGAGTCGTTAGCGCGGGCGAGCAACTCGGCCTGCGCCTCCGTCAAGGCGCAACTGATCGTATCCTTCGCGTTTGCCAGCTCCTAAGCCCCTCTGCTCAGGCCGTCCTGCTCCACCTCCAGCTCATTCACCTTGTCGCCATGGGCCAGAGCTTAAGCATCGAGCGCTTCCTTGTGCTTCTGCTCCAGCACCCGGGTCTGCTGCGTGACAAGCTTCTCGACCTCCTCGTCCTTGCCACGGAGCGTGGCGGCGAGTGCCGCTTCACGAGTGGCGAGGTCCTTCTCCTGGTAGTTCACCTCGGCCTGGTGCTGCCGCCGGGCGGCCTCGTCCTTGGCAACCTGTGCCCGTGCCACCCCCTGGGCCTTCTCCATGTCGGCCTGCTTCAGGATGAGCTCTTGTGTACGCTCGGCCAGCTGATCCTGGGCGGCCTTCAGCTCTTCATGGGCCTGGCGGAACCATGCCTGCATCTCGCTGACGTGCTCCTCGAGATCTGCCTCTGCCTTGCCCGCCCTGCCACCCTGGACTTTTCCTTGTCCAGACGGGCGCGGTGTAGTGCGTGGAACTTCAAGAAGCTCGCGGCCATGGCCCGAAGAAGCTCCTCCTCCTGGGTACCGCCGCCACCGGTGCTCAGTTCATCGACAACCTCGAGCCCATCGGCGACGAGCACCTCGTCGTCGAACACCTCCCCCTCGGCCGGCACCCTGGTGCCCGCCGTCCTTGGGAGGTGGACGAACAAGTCGTTGCACACCTTCAAGTACCTGCCCGAGCTAGAGCCAGCGGAGGAGGAGGGTTGATCATCGACCATCCCCTCCTCGGCAACAGCCTTGCCAGCCTCCTTGGCAGGCCCCTTGCCGGCCTCCTCGGCAGCGCCCTTGCCGGCCTCCTCGGCGGCGGCCTCACCTGTCCCTCCGACGGGCCCCTTGGCGGCATCCGCGGCAGCGGTCTCGGCGGCCTCCTCAGCGGCGATCTTGTTGGGCCACGGCCTCAGCGTCCATGGAGACCTCATTATTGACGGTGTCGATGTCCACCTGGTCCGCCAAGGGAGGATCTGGATGCCGTAAAGGGGAGTGAGGCAAGGCCAAGATCAAGGTTCAAAAAGAGATCAGAAAAAGTAGAGGGAGAAAGTGGATGACTCAGCCATGCCAGGCTGAAAAGAAGTGGCCCCCTCCCCACCAACATCCGTTGCCGGGACGGAGCCATCAGCGCCTAGGTTCACCGCCTCCTCCTCCGTGCGCATGGGCTCGGTGCTTAGTGCCATTTCCTGGGACGCCCCTCGGGGCGGCGTGGTTGATGAGGGTGGCGTGTTCCGGGTGGCCCTTGGTGGCTCCTCCTGCTGCCGTCCTCCTCCTGCGACCATGACAAGGTTAGTGCCAAGAAATTCTACCCCAACACACGTTGATGAGGGGTGGGTGTTGAACACACGCTGGGGCTGAGCCAGGGGCTGAGCCAGGGGATGCTGTCCGAGCTGCTCTCCACCACCAGCTGTAGACCCGAGGAGCCTGCCGGGGGTTGGCCGCCCGTCGAGGCCCTAGCCCTCTTCGCCACCCGCTGGGCCAGCGTCTACACGTCCATGCGAAGATAAAAGCAAATCAAGAAAAGCAACACAGTTGGGAGGGCAGAAATGAAGGGGGCAAGATGCTTACTCATCCGCCACTTCCTTTTCCGCTGCCTTCCTCTTCCTCCTTGGGCTGAGAGATGAAAAATCAAAGGCGACCTCCGTGTCGACATCTGCGGGAGGGGGAGAAGGGGATGGAGTCCGATAGCGCTTGGACGAAGAAGAGGCGGTTGTTTTCTTCTTCGCCACCGCAACCTTCTTCTTCCATGCCACAACCCTCGTCACGCGCATGGCCTCCTCCTAGGCCCCTTGCCGCCGTTCGGTCCTGCCGGGCCGGACCGGCTCCCCAGAGCTGGCCTGCCGCAGGACACGTCCTTTCCTCATGGCCGAGGGGTCATTGGCCTCATCCTCCTCCTCAGTCGACTCCTCGACCACCTCCTCGACAAGGGGGGCCTCGGCGTTGGCACCGCGGGGCCTCGGCGTTGGCACCGTTGACCCCTGGGCAGACCCCGCCCACTGGGCGAGCACCCTCTCTTCCGCGGTCGTGCCGGCCTCATCCTCCACGCCGCCGGCATCGCCGGCCTCCTTGGCGAGATTCACCTCCGCCACCCTAGCGGCGATGTAGTCCAGCTCCGCCTGGGTGGCCTCCTCGATGAGCAGCGGCACGTCGTGGTCATAGCTCTCTGACAAGTTGTCGAAGAACTCCTGCACCTTGTGTGCCGGGGGCTCGACCCAGGACGGTTGGAGTCCATGCGCGTTGATGGCCGGCATCTTGTTGAGGATGGCGGACTTGCAGGAGTTGTTGCTTAGCGGGAACACACCCAGTGGCAACCCAAACAGGGGCCCCTTGATGACCTTGGCGGCCTTCGCGGCCCGACCGGTCCTCTCCACCCTGCCATCGGTGAACACATCAAGCTAGAAGAGCCTCTGGCAGAAGTAGGCGTGTCCCATCATCGTGAAGTTGTGCTTGAGGCCGGGGCGGAGCCTCATGATGTCAGCCGCATTCCTGAAATCCCAGGTCGGCCTCCCCTTATTATGCAGCGGGGCGATTTGGCGGCGGATGAAATCCGCACCGATCATCTCAAGGGTGAGCCCAGCCATGGTTAGGCGATGGATCCTGGTGGTGGCGATCGAAAGCTTCTGGTCGTCGGCATCGAGGTCACTCCAGTCCTCGCCACTGGTCGGCGGGCTCAGACGAACCCGGCAGAACTCCGACGGGTTCTTCTCCTTGATCCAGCACCACCGGCCCCGCCACTCCTCCCACCTCTCCTTGTGGGCACCCTCTGGATACGTGCCCTTCTCTTGGGCCCTCGGGATCTAGGAGATGCTTCCAGAGAGGGCGCCCCCTGGCTAGAGGCGAGGGGAGAAGTAGTGGCGGAAGAGCACCGTGCTGGGAAGCACCCTGGTGAAGCCCTCGCAGAGGTGGGCAAAAACTCCATGTACGCCACGGCGTTCGGTGTGTGATCCAAAAGACAGAAGCCAAAGGTGCGCATCACGTCGTTGAAGAAATCGGAGAAAGGGGGGCAGAGCCCGCACGAGAAGAAATCAACGAAAAAAGGGTACCGATTTGGGGCGGCCTTGCTGCAGTTGGCGCGGATGGCGTGCGTGGCAGGGTGCCCCGTCGTCTCCGTCTCCCACAGAGGCTTGAAGAAATCCTTGAGGTGAAATACATCGACCGATGATGGGGAGAAGTAGGCGAACTGCGGCCGCCGCACCGCCGCCTCGTTCTCCGGCGCTTCCTTCTCCACGGCATCCTTGGCCGCGCCCATGCCCTTCCCAGTCTTAGGCGCCATGGCGGCTGGGAGAAGGCAAAGGATTGAAAGCAACGGGGGCAGAGTAGCGACGAGCAGAAGCGAGAGCTCGAGGAGGAAGAAGATGGGGACAGCGGTGCCATGATTGGAGAAAGCGCAGAGGGTAAATGAGCCGTGCGCCTGCGGTTATTCCTTTTTATGGGGAAGGTGCGGGCCGCCTCTTTCCCATTTACTGCGATGTGACGCATGCGTGTAGCAGCCACCCATGCATGACCCCCATTTCACGCACAACCCCCACGTCGCGCATTCAACACGGGTCATGGGGAAGCGCAACCAGGGAATGAAGAAAATTACCGCGGTAAAAATCGGCCCCGTCTGCCCGCGCACCATTTTGGGACTAGCCCAACAGCGCGTTGCACTTATGTGTGGCCCAGGACCGGGGGCTCCTGTCGGTTTACAGAAGTAGGGGTTCTCCTTTGTACCCCTTTACTTGTGCATGGACAGTCAGAGCCACGCCCACGGCCACACCCAGCAGGGTAGAGGAGGGACGCCAAGGCTACGAGACAATCAAGGCATCACCACGACCAGGGACATGAAGACCAAGAGGGCGAGGTGGACTCCCCCGGCAAGACCCTTGCCGGGGCAACTTGCCCAATGCCAGCAAAGTGCACCACCCTTGAGCCCAAGGTCTCTGTCGGTGTCAAAACCGGCGGATCTCGGGTAGGGGGTCCCGAACTGTGCGTCTAGGTGGATGGTAACAGGAGACAAGGGACATGATGTTTTTACCCAGGTTCGGGCCCTCTCGATGGAGGTAAAACCCTACTCCTGCTTGATTGATCTTGATGATATGGGTATTACAAAAGTTGATCTACCACGAGATCAGAGAGGCTAAACCCTAGAAGCTAGCCTATGTTATGATTGTTGTTGGTCCTACGGACTAAACCCTCTGGTTTATATAGACACTGGAGGGGGCTAGGGTTACACATAGTCGGTTACAAGGAAGGAGATCTACATATCTGTATTGCCAAGCTTTCCTTTCACGCCAAGGAGAGTCCCATCCGGACACGAGAAGAAGTCTTCAATCTTGTATCTTCATAGTCCAATAGTCCAGCCAAAGGTTATAGTCTGGCTGTACGGATACCCCCTAATCTAGGGCTCCCTCAGTAGCCCCTGAACTAAGCTTCAATGACGATGAGTCTGGCGCACAGATTGTCTTCGGCATTGCAAGGCAGGTTCCTCCTCCGAATATTTCATAGAAGATTTTGAACATGAGGATCGTGTCCGGCTCTGCAAAACAAGTTCCACATACCACCGTAGAGAGAATAATATTTCCACAAATCTAATCTGCTGATGTATCCCGCAGTGTGACAGCACACCATAGCCAAGCCTTTATTTGAATCAATTTTTACAACCAACCTTAGCGCTTTTTGCAAGGCGGTTTCTTTGGCACGTCTTGTCGGAGCAGAGATCGTGTCCCCTTTATTACGGGATTCTATCAACACGGACGTGGGTAACCAATCGCGCCCGTTGGTATGACCCCTCGATTGGAGGTAAGTCCCAAACGGTCACGAGGGCGGATCTTGGTATTCAATCTCTTTATAAAGAGACCAAGGCCTGTTCTTTTCTTTCGATCTCAATCGAATCCGCCTCCCGCCTCGAGTTCCAACAACCAAAGCTCAGGTTTAGGCACTTCGGACCTCTGATTATGTCTGGATCCAACCTTCAAGGTCAATGGATGCCTTCCTCCGTCAAGGAGGAAGACATAATAAAGCTAAGGGAGGCCAGGTACCTGACCGGCGAAATCCCGCATAGGCTGCCTGCTCAAGGGCAAGTTATTCCCACTACCAAGCCCGGTGAGAGTGTCATGTTCGTACCTCACTTCCTCCGAGGGCTAGGCTTCGTGCTGGATCCCTTCATGAGGGGCTCATGTTCTATTATGGGCTAGACTTCCATGATTTAGCTCCGGAGTCTATCCACCACATCTCATCGTTCATCGTTGTGTGCGAAGCCTTCGTCCATATTACCCCTCACTTCGGACTATGGCTCAAGACATTTGAAGTAGAGCCGAAGATGATCGAGGGGCGGCACGCAGAGTGCGGAGGGGCCGTAATAAGCAAAAACACTGACGCCCCATGGCCCGAGGGCTCTTTCTAGGAGGAGTCCAGTTTATGGCAAAAATAGTGGTTTTATATCACAGCTCCCAGGGGTACCAAGTGGGTGGCTCCCCCGGTCTTTCGCTCGGGTCCCCCGCCACGACTAATGTCATGGGTCAACAAGGGGCTGGACTGGGGGCCAGTAAAGGACGTGCCCACATTGCAGAGCCGCATTCGAGATCTCCTTGAGAGAGATACCAGTCTGGTTGTGGTAATGCAAGTTATGTTAATTCGCCGAGTCCTGCCCTGCAAACGTCGTCCTCTCCGCCTGTGGGAATTCAATCCGGAGGGACCGCAAGCTCTTCAACATTTCCTCGGCATGACGCCCGAGGAGATGTACAAATTGTTCTTCGGACAACAAATAATGTGTCCGGACTCCACTAAGGATGCAGGTCTGAGCTACGATCGTCCGGATACCCAAGTAAGTAGCCCCGCATCCGAACACCATCCGTTTATCTATCGCAACATCGCCCTTAAAAAAGCCACTCTTGAACCAGGAGTGGATAGCGAAGGCAAAGTTGATCAGGTGTCCGCCCCCCTCCCTGAGACCTCGCTAGACCCTATGTTAACCAGGATGCTAGAGATTGCGCATTATCAAGCGCCTTCGGGAGAAGATAAAGGGGGGAACAAGGAAGCTACTGCCTCCACGGAGGAGGTTAGCCGGAAGGGAGGAATCGAAACTTCCTCTCCCCAGGGAAAGAAGAGGACCGCCTCTAAGCACCCGGAGACAATGGTCTCAAAACGGGGGAAGAAATCTTCGCCAGAGGGTCCTGTACCGGGGGATACCCCGGCCGTACTATGCACTCAAGGGGATCAGCCCTCCACCGAGCTGTAAGTAAAAGGGTACTTAATGATGAGAAAAAACCTTGTTTTACTCCTGAGGAAAATAACCGAAGCATTTATCTTGCAGTTCGGATCTTAGCCCTTCTCAGCAGAGCTTGTCTTCGGGGGATCTTCTTCTAGAGATGATGGAGAGCGGAACGCCTTCCCCTGTCTTACCACCTCAAGAGGCGGGCGACCCCGAGGTGTCATCGCGGAGGGTTTCTCCTGATCCGGCAAGGCCAGAAGGTAGTCATATGGCCACCCGAAGCCCTCAGTACCCGGCTTTTGAAGAGAGCAATCGAAAGAGCCCAGCACCATCTGGGACGCGGTCGGAGGTACTGAGGGATCTGCTAGAGCGAGCGGCTATCTCAGAAGAGCACCGTACGTTGATGGGTACAGTAATTGAAAGGATTTCGTCCGCAGAGAGCGGGTTGCGTGAAGCTGTTATGAGTCTACTGATAGGTTTTGAGGTACGTGAAATGATGTACCTTTTTGATAGTACCGCATATTTTAAGATGCGCCCTGTGTAGATAGTAGCCCCTGAGACTCTGGGTGCTGTCGAAGACGACTGCGCACAGAGGATCATAGTCCCAGGTATAATTTTGCCACTTTAATATGCAGGTGGCGAAGTTTTCGGTGGCCAGCCGGACTGATGAATTTGCCGAGTTAAAGCGGCAGCTTGACGTGGCAGATGCCGACATCATACTTGTCAACAAGCGGCTTGACGAGGCACAAGGTATGTGATTTCTCCGAAGACACATGGAAAGAGGAGCATGATGGCAGTATCTGTAACATGTGTGTGAATGCAGATGGAGCTGCGGCCATGGAGAACCTGTGGGCAGAACTTGCCCGAGTCAAAGAACAAGCCAGAAAAAGCGATGCAGCTGCCCTAAAGGCGGTTGAGGAGCTAAAAGCCGAACAGGCTGCTCACTGCCAAAGCAAGGGGGAAATAGCCAGGATGGCTGTGGAATTGAAGAATGCCGCTGACCGTTACAAGCTTCTTGAAAAGGAAGATCCAGCGAAGAGCGAAGACCTAGAGGAGGCTGTGGTGACGGCCAAAGACACCCGCTCTGCCATGAGAGCGATGAAGGAGGAGCTGCGTCAAGCCGGAGATATCGCGGCTGGGAAGCCCTTTATGCTACAGATGAAGTTCGGCGATCCTAAGTACGCCCCTTTGGACCGGCTGTGGAGTTCGGTGGATGCATACCTGGACTTGGCAGCGAGTGCTGCCGATGCGGCCGAGTACTTCCGAGATCAAAAAGATCATGAAGTGGAAAAGCTGTTCTGGTCATAGTTTAACGATCCAGAGCGTCCGCTTCCCTTGACTGATCGGTTGGCCGAACGGGCCGAGCTGAATAGGTTGTCCGGACTTGCCATGAGGTCTGTTGTGGATCATCTGTTGCCGGAAAGGCCAAAGCCGAACAGTTATTTTAGTTTGGTGCAGCAGTTCCTTGGTGTCATGCCGCATATCAACGCGATGAAGAGGTCGGCGTGCGTAGAGGGTGCACGGATGGCCCTTTCCCATGTCAAGACATATTGGCAGAGATGGAGGCCACCGTCATTGCAGCCCAAGACTCGGACCAAAGCTGAGTACCTGCCAAGCACTACATCCAAGAAGTTCTTGAGGGCGCTCGTTCAATAGAGGCGTAGTGCTCGAAGAATATTATGTTCTAATGACATGTATTCCTATTGAAAACAATGTTTTGCTGAAATGTAAAGGCTATTTTATACTTGTGCCTACAAGAATTATAATACCTCATGTGCGGCCGTTTATGTATATGTGAATATAACCTGAAAGATGGCAGTCGTCGGCTTCAGCCCCCATGCATATAATGCGGGGGTGCTCGCAGAAGATGCATATTCACACTTGATCCAACGTCTTGGTCCATTAAGGAGGTGATAGCGCAGCGAGCTAGGCAATCGCACTATAATGCTTTAACACTTTCACTTAGCCATAGGAGTTTGACAGTGGGGCTACTATATAGCCCCTGGTGGCTCCGCGCTCATCCGAATTCGGGGCACATACATGCCTGGCCGGGAAACGGCCCTTCATTAAGGCAGAGGAATCCCGAAGATTCCGCTAGGTCATCGAGTGGTTGACCAGTCTCACACGATATCATGACTGTCAGTTTTCGGCTTTCTCTATTGAGGTGCTCGCTTGGCTCAACCAGGGCACAATCGCAGTAGTTCTCCTGGTGCCACCTTAGCCGATAGAGCGGAACGTACGGCAACAAAACACAAGAGCCGGGCAAACCCAACATTTGACCAAAAACATGATTCGGAGCTGATGCATATAAGGCCAAACTCGCGACGCCGAACACTCCCTAAGGTATTCGGTCTTTATGGTATAAACCGGGCTAAACGTCGCCCTTTGTAATAAGCCCCTGGTGTCCAGGTACGTGCAATAATCTGACATGGCCACATGCCAATACGTCAACATCCATCTCAGTTTTACTGAGAATCTGGGGGATGTGTATCAACAAGAGACAGTAAAAAAGGTTTACGCAGAGTCTTAATCTAAAGAGAATCCTTGGAACGGGTCCCTGCTGCACGTCTGCGCCTGTGTCTCTGTTGTGCCGTATCCTGGACAGGTGTAGCATGATGGTCATCTGTAAAAGAGAGGAACTTAGTTGCAAAGTTGTCGTGCAAAATATATGTTATACTAAATAAACCAAGTACAGTTCGATATGGATAAAATTGAGCCTTATAGTCACTTGTTTACGCGCGTGGAGCCCCTTGTATTGTGATAGGGGTATAGCCATCAAACCTTTATCAATTATATAGCCATGCCGGACTCGTCTAGCCGTGTACGTGGTCTTAACGACCTATTAGATGCTCTAGTTGGTGAGGCCGCCTAGTGTGCGACTGTCGAGGCAACCGCACGGTCTTCCACGCGCAAGGAGCGCTCAATATTTCCCTTTACTGTAATGATGCCAAGTGGACTGGGCATCTTAAGTATGAGAGACGCGTAATGCGGTATTGGGTTAAAGTGAGCGAAAGCTTCAGGTCCCAGTAGTGCTTGATAACCACTTTGAAATGGAGCGATGTGGAAGGTGAGCCTTTCGCTGCAGACGTTATCGGGGAAGACGAATATAACCTCTAGTAGGAGGGAGCCCGTGCAATAGGCTTCTAAGCCTGGCGTTACTCCTTTAAAGGAAGTATTGCTATGGCTAATATTTGTTGGGTCCGTCCCCATTTTGCGGACTGTGTCCTGATATATCAATGGCAGCCCATCCTACGTGCCGGATACTTGCAGAGTAATCCCGATGGTCGAAGGTGATCGGTTCGGATGACCAGTGGTGGAACTCCACGGTGATAGGCCCTGGGGCACGTATCTCTATGAGTGTCGCGTTGTTTTTATTTATCACGTGTAACACATTTACTGTTTTGACTTCTGGTGGGAATTTCTTCTGTTCCACAATACTTTGCTTGCGAGGGTCGTCCTTGTCTTCGCTTGGTGTATCCAGCCCGTTGTGTTCGGTGTTGAGCTTGCCGGACTGCTTGAAGACCCAATATTCTCTATGGGTATGATTTGCAGGTTTATCGAGGGTGCTGTGGATTTGACATAGTTTGTCCAAAATCTTGTTTAGGCTAGACAGTTCGTCTCTGTTGCCTTTGGAGGGAAGCTTTTATTGACCTGGTCGAGAGCTTCTGAATCCGGCGTTTACCGCTGCGCTCTTCGGGCTGTTTTCTTTATTCTGGCGCTTGTTTTTGCTGCGTCGTGGCTTCCCATTTCCGTCCCTGACTTCGGATGTACTTGGGTCGCTGGTGCTGCATCGGACTAACCAGCTGTCCTCGCCCGCGCAAAAACGGGTCATGAGGCTTGTTAATGCAGCCATTGTTCTCGGCTTTTCTTGGTCGAGGTGTCTGGCGAGCCATTCATCTCGAACGCTGTGTTTGAAAGCTGCTAAGGCTTTGGCGTCCGGACAGTCGACTATTTGGTTCTTTTTAGTAAGAAATCTGTTCCAAAGCTTTCGGGCTGACTCTCTGGGTTGTTGAGTTATATGACTTAAATTGTCTGCATCCAGTGGTCGGACATAGGTCCCTTGAAAATTTGCCCGAAAAGCATCCTCGAGCTCTTCCCAACTTCCAATGGTGTTTTCGGGGAGGCTTTTAAGCCAGTGCCTGGCTGGCCCTTTGAGCTTGAGGGGTAAGTACTTGATGGCATGGAGATCGTCTCCTCAAGCCCTGTGGATACGGAGGATGTAGTCCTCAATCCAGACCCGAGGGTCTGTTGTTCCGTCGTACACCTCTATGTTTATGGTTTGAATCCCTCCGGAAATTCATGGTCCAGCACCTCATCGGTGAGACATAGGGGGTGTGCAGCACCCCTGTATTTGGGTGTACCATGGTGTTCGGATTTTTGTTGTGTTGCATTGCATGCTGAAGCGCGCTTTCTTGGCCCGTAGATAGATCTGCTTGGGTCATCCTTTTGATGTGAGTCCTCATGTGGATCATGTACTGGCTTGTGTGCGGCGTCGTTTGCCGCTCTATGTTGGCCATGAGGTCGTCTATCCGACCGGATTGCTGTTTTGTTTTTTGATTGCGGGGGCTCTAAGGCCTCCTCATCAAATTCAGGTAGTAGCTTTCTCTTCGGGTAGCTCTTTGTGTGGCGACTGCCGCCATACTTGTCTGCGGTGTTGAGTACTTTACTCCATCTGATTCTGAGTGTATCTTCCGCAGCCTTGAGCTTTTGCTTCTGATTTTCCAGGCTCCGCGCGGTGGCGACAAGCCTTTTATGGAGGTTCTTCTGCTCCAGGAGCTTATCTGGCGTGATGTCGTCCGGACTGTTATCTTCGCCGGAGGCGGGTTGTTCGGTTTGATTCTCTGTGTTGCCATCGTCGGACGGTTGTTCAATGTCGTGTTCATCGTCTGCTGGCTCACCCTGCTCTATCGCTGGGTCTGTATGACAGTTGTTTCTGCTGAGGCGGGATTTGGAGCAGTGCTTACGCCGCCGCTTTGACTGCTTCTCGCGGGAACGATTCTTTGCTGCGTCCTTCCGTTCCTCATCGTTGTTTTATTTTGGTGTGTCCACCATGTATACATCATGTGATGAGGTGGCTTTCTAGTGCCCTATGGGCAGTGGTTCTTGTTCGTCTCCTGCATCGTCATCCATATCGTCGATGTCTTCGGAGTCGAAGTCTAGCATGTCGGTTAAATCATCGATAGTGGCTACTAAGTGGGTGGTGGGTGGGCGGCGAATTTCTTCGTCATCCGCATCCCAATCTTGCCAGACATAATTCGGCCAGGTTTCTCTTGACAAGGAGAGGGACCTTAGTGAGTTTAGTATGTCGCCGAAGGGCGAGTGCTGAAAGATATCAACGGAGGTGAACTCCGTGATTGGCGCCAAGTCGGATTCGATAGGCACGGGCGCAGGCAGTTCGGAGTCCGTGGCCGGAGAAGAATCCGGCAGCTTGGAGTCATGGCTCTCATGAAGGGTAAGGTTGCTATTCGGCTCGATCGCCGCTGAGACTGCGGCCCTCGGTGCGGGGTCTAGCCACCCGCCCATGGATGGCGCACTTGGCTCTGAATTGAAGGTCGGAGCTGCTGCAGGCGCGTTCTTCTGAACACTGTCCGACGGCAGAGCTAAATCTTGCTCATCATGACAGTGCGGCGCACTCGGCAGGGGCTCGAATACGTTGAAGATCAAGTCCCCGCGGATGTCGGCAGTGTAGTTTAAGCTTCCAAACCTGAACTGGTGGCCAGGGGCGTAGCTCTCGATCTGCTCCAGATGGCCAAGCGAGTTGGCCCGCAGTACGAAGCCGCTGAATACGAAGATCTGTCTGGGGAGAAAAGTCTCACCCTGGACTGCATCGCTATCGATGATCGAATGAGCCATCAAGCCTAACAATGACGACACAGAGGATCTCTCAATGAAAGCACCAATGTCGGTGTCAAAACCGGCGGATCTCGGGTAGGGGGTCCGGAACTGTGCGTCTAGGCGGATGGTAATAGGAGAGAAGGGACACGATGTTTTTACCCAGGTTCGGGCCCTCTCGATGGAGGTAAAACCCTACTCCTGCTTGATTGATCTTGATGATATGGGTATTACAAAAGTTGATCTACCACGAGATCAGAGAGGCTAAACCCTAGAAGCTAGCCTATGTTATGATTGTTGTTGGTCCTATGGACTAAACCCTCCGGTTTATATAGACACTGGAGGGGGCTAGGGTTACACAGAGTCGGCTACAAGGAAGGAGATCTACATATCCATATTGCCAAGATTGCCTTCCACGCCAAGGAGAGTCCCATCCGGACACGGGACGAAGTCTTCAATCTTGTATCTTCATAGTCCAACAGTCCGGCCAAAGGTTATAGTCCGGCTGTCCGGATACCCCATAATCCAGGACTCCCTCAGTCTCCAAACGCCATTGACCACATTGGAAACAAGGCTTAGGAGGCACCTCCATGGTGGCATGCAAATCTTTGTGAAGACAAGAAGCACACAAGATCAGATGAGGACTAGAAGACGACCATCCTCAGCAAGATCCTTGCCGAGGAAATCCATGAGACCTCCGGCAAAATTCTTGCCGGGGACGACCACGGTGCCACGGCAAGACCCTTGCAGGGGTCCAGCAAGACCCTTGCTGAGGACGTTAGCGGGGTTGCGACCAGCCCCGCGCCCGCCAAGGCTCCACCACTGTTCCCATGCAGCTGCCAGCCCAGCCAGCCAGGCGGGCACCTGCGTGGCGACATGCGGCTTTCAGACCAGCTTAGCAAGCACCTGTGTGGTGGCATGCAGATCTTCGTGAAGACGCTGCCACCGCGCCAACTCAGCAGCCTGCGAGCCTACATGGCACCGCACGCCTCGCTGGCCTGGATGCACCTCAGAACAAGATGGAGCGCCGATGGACGGGACGGGCCTGGTTTCCATCCCCGAGAAAGTAAGTGGACACTCGAATGAGTGTACACCTTTCCACCTCCTGTGTGCCACTGTGGCGATCCCCTTGACTATAAAAGGAGGCCCGAGGCATACCGGAGGAGGATTCGGACCCTGGGACAAGTTACGCATCGTAGCTAGCTCAAGAAATCCAAGAACATTCAAATAGATACTAAAGCAGGACTAGGGTATTACGCATCCTCGCGGCCTGAACCTGGGTAAACGATCATTGTTCTGCCTCCTAGACATGCTCTTTTCACAACCCCGCCCCCTGCAACCGTAGTAGGCATTCCGGTGATCCCATAGGTGTCGTTCCCACCGACAGATGTCTTCATTTTGTGTAGCTCCTTGATGACCTGTCCTTCCTTTCTGAATCCTTGCTTCTGCGAGAGGTTCTTCATCCATAGCGATCATCTCTACTCCTTCTCTCTCTTGGAGGTGATTCTTCCCTTTTTCTTCTCCTTTTAGGTGAGTCTTATCTTCTTTTATAGGGAGTTGTACACTCATTCGAGTAGTGTCAGGGTCTTCCACAATTGTAGCAATTTCACTCATGACCAGAAGATCTTTTGTCATTGTAGGACCTTGACTCAGAACTCTTTTCCTTGCTTCTACTCTTGTAGAACTTGTTGAAGTTCTTCACCGTTAAGCTTAATTCTTCATTGAAGACATGTTTCTCACTTGACGATGTAGAAGCATCACATGAGGCTTTGTAAGCACCACTAGACTTGTTGTGAAGATCTTCTTTATCCTTGAGTGACATCTCATGAGCAACAATTCTTCCAATGACTTCGGTTGGCTTGAAATCCTTGTAATTTGGCATCATTTGGATCAAAGTGCACACGGTATCATATTTTCCATCCATGGCTCTTAGGTTCTTCCTTATGATGAATCTATTGGTCATCTCTTCACTTCCTAAGCCGGCAATCTCATTTGTGATGAGAGCAAGCCTAGAGTACATTTCAGCGACACCTTCACCATCCTTCATTTTGAACTTGTCAAGTTGACTTTGAAGCACATCCAACTTGGATTCCTTGACGGAGGCGACACCTTCGTGCATATCAATCAAAGTATCCCAAATTTCCTTTGCATTCTCAAGACGGCTGCTTTTGTTGAATTCTTTGGGGCACAATCTGTTGAAGAGGATATCGCAATCTTGAGCATTGTATTGCAGCATCTTAAATTCTTCCACGGTAGCTTCATGATTTGGTTCACTCCCATCAAAGAATTCACCTTCCATACCAATGCACACAATGGCCCAAATGGCGGGGTTATGTCCAAGAATATGCATTTTCATCTTATGCTACCAACTAGCAAAATTTGTACCATCAAAGTAAGGACCTCTACCGTGGTAATTTCCCTTGCTAGACATCATAATCTCCTAGGTTGTGAAACCAAGGCTACGGAAATCAAGGCAAATGGAGACCAAATCTCTGATACCACTTCTAGGATCAAAAGTATGTCTAGAGGGGGATGATTAGACTACTTGACCAAATAAAAATCTAGAACTTTTTCAATTTTAAGTCTTGGAAGATTTTAGCAACACAGCACTAGTCAAGCAATCAACCTACACATGCAATTCAAAGAGTATAGCAGCAGAATGTAAATCATTGCATATGAAGGTAAAGGGGGGGAGTTTGGAGGGAGCAAATGCAATGTAGACACGGAGATTTTTGGCGTGGTTCCAATAGGTGGTGCTATTGTACATCCACATTGATAGTGACTTCAACCCACGAAGGGTAACGGCTGCGCTAGTCCATGGAGGGCTCCACCCACGAAGGGTCCACGAAGAAGAAACCTTGTCTATCCCACCATGGCCATCGCCCATGAAGGACTTGCCTCACTTGTTTAGATCTTCACGAAGTAGGCGATCTCCTTGCCCTTACAAACTCCTTGGTTCAACTCCACAATCTTGACAGAGGCTCCCAAGTGACACCTAACCAATCTAGGAGACACCACTCTCCAAAAGGTAATAGACGGTGTGTAGATGGTGAACTCCTTGCTCTTGTGCTTCAAATGATAGTCTCCACAACACTCAACTCTCTCGCCCAGATTTGGATATGGTGGAAAGATGATTTGAGTGGAAAGCAACTTGGGGAAGGCTAGAGATCAAGATTCTTGTGGTTGGATTGGAATGTCTTGGGGTCAACACATGAGTAGGTGATTCTCTCTCAGAAAATGAGTAATGGAAGTGTAGGCACGTTCTGATGGCTCTCCCCACGAATGGAGAATGGTTGGAGGGGTATATATAGCCTCCACACAAAATCTTACCGTTACACACAAATTGCCAAACTCGGTGGGATCGAATATAGCAAACCTCGGTCAGACCAATTCAGTTCAAAATGTTTAACATTAGGCTTTTCGGTGCGACCAATGTGCTAGGGTTAGGGCATAACTTGATCTCGGTGAGACCGATCACATGAACTCGGTGGGACCGATTTCAGTAATAGGCAAACAGAGAGTTGGTCAGGCAAACTCCTTGGGACTGGTCGCTCATTTTGGTGAGTCCGAAACATTACGAAAAGGAAACAAAGAGTTTGCATTGCAAACTCGGTGGGACCGATCGCTCATTTTGATGAAACCAAAACGTTGCGAAGGCAAATAGAGAGTTTGCAATCCCATCTCGGTGAGACCGAGATCCCTATCAGTGAGACCAAACTGATTAGGGTTTGTGGCAGTGGCTATGCCAAATGAACTCGCTATCGCGGGATAGATCAAATCGGTGGGTCCAAGTTTGACTTTAGGTTTAGAACATATGTGGAAATGAGAAAGTGGTTGAGGGCTTTTGGAGCATATCACTAAGAATTTTGAGCAAGAAATCCATTAAGCAACACCTCATCCCCTTTTAATAGTATTGGCTTTCCTATAGACTCAATGTTATCTTGGATCACTAAACTGAAAATATAGATTCTTGAGCTTTTGCTAGTATGTCCTTAGCATTTTGAGGGGTCCACATCTCTAGTCCATGCCATGCCAATCATTGAACTTTCTGAAATGATCATCTTGAAAGAGTATTAGTTCAATGAGCTATATGTTGTTAAGAATTACCAAAACCACCCAGGGATTAGTTGCACTTTCGTAACTGAACCCGGGCAATTTCTTCGCTGCTAACTGAAGCCAGTAGATTACTTCGCTGCTAATTGAAGCCGGCTGATTCCTTCACTGCTAACTGAATTTGATCGATCCTTCTCGTTGTTCACTAATGTCGATCGAGCCCCCATGCGAGATGTAGCCAACCGGTGTGTTGGGTTGCCTCTGATGAATAGTGTATGTTGCTGCCTCGTGGGAGATACGTAGAAACGAGTCAAGACGTGTTCTAGTTGGTTGGCTGTGGATGAACAGTTCCCGTTGCTAGCACCCGCTCGTACATACGTGTACGCCCCACCCCAATCAGTGGGGGTTGGACGAACAGGACCCCGTGGTAGTAGGCGGTTTCTACTGGATGAACATGACCTCGAGGAGGCCGCCACACCCCAGTCAGTTGGGGGTGGATGAATAGGACCCCGTGGAGGCTCTATGAATAGTAGTCGCGTACGCCACACCCTTCCTGATGAACATGACCCTGTTTCAACCGTAGGCGCTCCAACAGTAGTCTGTTTCCTTCGTTTTGCGGTACGCCACACCCCTCCTGGTCAACATGACCTTGTTTCAACCGTAGGAGCTCGACGGAAGTCCATTTCCTCCATTCTGTGGTACACCAGACCCTATAAGATGAGAAGGACCCCGTTTTGACTGTAGGGGTTTCAACCGAAGGTCGTTTACTCCGTTCTGCAATATGCTAGGCCCTGTTTCGGCTGTTCCGTCCAAGTCGGTTCGCTCCCGATGAACAGGACGCATTCCACTGCATCCCGATGAACATGACACAACTTCTTCATTCCGACCCAACTGGCTGGCTTCCAATGAACATGATCCATAGCCGGCGTCTGTTGCCTCTCCATGTACACGAGCCATGGCCGTACGTATGCGCCAGTAGCCATTCAAGACTCCGCCCGTATGTACGTACGTGGTCGTATTTTTTGGCATGTGGCTATATATACATGTACACGACTAAGAAAGGACTGCCTAAAGTGCTATGTCGGGGGCTCTACTAATACACGTACCACTTCTTGCTTGGCCACGGTTCATCGTTGTAGAGAGACTGAATGGCCAGTATGTACTTACACGTTCGCGACCAGACACACAACACTGTGTACGCTTCGACCCGGTGGGTCCCAGCTATGAGGGAGGATGAGGATGCACTTCCTTCAGTGTGAAGATATAGCTACTGGTTCCGAGCTAACAGGGGAGGAATCATTTTTATTTTGCAAGTAATAAGGAGGCACTTCCTTGTGTTTGAAGATCTAGCTGGTGGGTCCAACTGTCAGCCTCACCGCCTAAAGTCCTCTTTCGATGGCTGTCGTTCCTTGACCTTGTTGTGCACGCTGCACTGAGAGCACCAAGGAAGTGGACAACGGCGAGGCCGAGGAAGGGAACGACACGGAGCCAGGGAAGACGAGGCAGGTGGATGCTTATGTGGAGGGGAGTACGAGGGTTCACTAGTTCCGCTGGGATGTAAGGCTGCCGTTGCCCAAGAATAACATGAGGTGTGGGTGAGTAGAGGGTAGGCCTGGCCAGTGGTAGCAGGGTCGGGTGGTGAGGCCTCCGCGACCTCACAACCGGCCACGCGAGGCTGGAGTAAGCAGTACGGCGGGCGCTGGTTTTGGCGGCTGGAGCTAGAAGACCAGAGGTTGAAGACGCAACACGGCAGTTGGATTAACATCTAACGGTCATTGCAGCTAGAATTATTTATTAACTAAGTTGACAAAGCACTGCGTACACATCAACTTAGTAGGCCCACAAGTCAGCCTCCAAATCTTGTGGGTCCTAACTAGCAGGGGGGTCATTTTTTTGCGCTTAATAAGGTGGCACTTCCTTGTGCGAAGATGTAGTTGGTCCCAAATGTCAGGGAGAAGAAACATTTTTTCGGTGTAAAAAGGAGGCACTTCCTTGCATGCGAAGCTGTAGCTGGTGGGTTAAACCTATCAGTGGGACAAATCATTTGTTTTCGCATAATAATGAGGCACTTGTTTGCGTGCGGCCATGGACCATGTGGGTACCTACTGTCAACCACTCCATGTACATCCCTCTTCCGATGGTTGTCGTTTGTTGACAATGTTGACCACGCCGTGCCGAGAGAATGTTAGCTTGATTCCTAATGTTTCTATTCTCTTATAATGACAAACAAAATAGGACAATGGTACAAACTATAAAACAAGGTCCGTAAAACACAAATAAACATAGTTTTCAGAAACATAATGTTAGGAGTTGGCCTAATTTATCGGTATATTCCTAATAAATCACATGTTAGAGTGATAAATCGGCCCAAAAGATAAATGGCGGAGATAAGGCATAATCTTATCGGTTACCCAATGAGTAGCGATAAATCGGATGAGAAATCGCTAAATTGGAAGAATTCTTGAATAGTGGTTTAAACTGGTCCAATTTCCCTCCATTGAATAAAACTAAAAATGGTACTGACTTTATCATGCGAATAATCACATCAATCCATGATTTAGCATAGCCAAGCTTAATCATTATCACCTCCAGATATGCCCAGACTAACATGTCATACGCTTTCATCATGTCCAGCTTGAAAGCACAATGACTGTTGGATTTGGCTTTGCTCCTCTTCATAAAGTGTAGCATTCTTAGGCACATATGATATTATCTGTGATCAGTCTTCCAGGAACAAATGCAGATTATTCTTTAGAAATGATGTTAGGCAAGATTTGCTTTAGCGTATTCACCACTATGTTTGATGCAATTTTATAAAAAACATTGCATGAACTAATGGGCAGAAATTGTGTATCACAATCTCCTCAACCCCCACCTCCCTAGCCTTGGCCCAGGGGTGGGAGGGGCGGCTGCCCCGGGCCCCCAAAATCGCGCCCCCAACCTAGGCCTCAGCTGTCCAAAGGCCTACTCGTAGTAGCAGCTATATCGCGTAGCAGTTTTCCGAAGCACGCCATCGTCGTTTTGGTCATCGTCGGCATGCCACCGCGTTTGAACGTATGTGGGTCACTGCCATGTCGGTCCTACGCATCAGGTAATCAGCTTAGCAACTAATCTCCCCTAAGTCACTGACACTGGGACCCACCTACTAATTAAACCGCTACTTAGTCTATTTCAAGTTTAGTTAAACATGTTCTGTCATTGGGTCACTGACCAGTGGGACCCAATGGTCAGGTTTGACCTGGCTGACCATAGTTGACCTGCTGACACAACACTGATGCCATGCTGATGTAGTAAATGTTTTCTAGGATTTTAAATAAATAATAAATGATTTATTTAGAAAATTTCCTAAACTTCTAAAAACCATAGAAATTCAACCGTAACTCCAAATGCAATAAATTATATATGAAAAATTAGCAGCAAAATATGAAGAATATGTTTATGGCATTTCAATGCATGTTTGAACAACTCAAAGCTACTGTATATGAAAATTTCAATAAATGGCATTTGAATATCTTATATGGGGTTTGAATTTGAACCTTGGGTTCAAACCAACTTAATATAAATTGTTTCTAATTGCATTAGCACAAATCATAGCATGTTGCGATGTGATGATCATGCATCATATTGTTGCATTGCATTGATTGTGTTCCCTCTTGTTTGCTAGTGTTTGTTCCCTCTGAGTGGACGTTGTTCCAACATTGAGATCGACGACACTAAGGAAGACTCAATGCTATTTTTCAGAGTGCCAGGCAAGCAAACCCCCTTGAGCACTCTGATACAATCCAACTCTCTCTCTCTCTCTCTTTCCCTCTTTTACTGATTTAGGACAACTACTATTCAATTGTTACATGTTGCGATTGTTGAACCCTTTCCTCTACATGACTTGTCTTTGCCACAGTAAATAATGAAACCCACTAGCATGAGTAGGAGTTGTTTGAGCAATGATGTGCCTACTCATTCATGCTTGCTTGTTATGCCTGCTATGCTTAGAGTTGTGTCAGGTCTGATTCATCTGGGATGGATTGGAATGGTGGTGAACATGTCCTACTGTTGAGAGCTAAGTGTGTGAATATGATTTGGTAAAGGTAGCTATGAGAGGCCATGTAGGAGTACATGGTGGGTTGTCTCATTGAAACAGTCCTCAGGAACCGAGTTCTGTGTTTGTGATCAAAGACAGTTACCACCACACATATGGATCCTTAATTGACTCTCTCGACTTATTAATCTCCTTGATCTCTGTCCAGGAGTTGCAACTAGTTCTTGGTGTTTGTAGGATATGTGTTGGAGGCAGTGCGTAGTGCTAGCCCTTGGGGCGGGCTATGATGCGGTAGAGACACCGTGGCATGGTGTACCAAGCGTAGTACCATCCGTCGAGCAGATCCATAGTGGTGTATTGATGTGGTGAATATGTGGAATCATGTGCGCTTTCTCACCTCAAAGAAGTTACTAGTAAACATCGTACAAGATAGCCACTTAGTCAAAGATGACTTGCTGCAGTTAAACTTCACCACCCCTGTCACGCCCAAGATGTGACCCTATCCTAAAGGAACTCAAAGGTCCCACCAAGGATAGAAATGCATCTTGAAGATGCTTTTGCAAGGTGGATATCATTACATCAACATTACATAATAGTGGGGATACAACCAAGACATACAATGTCACATGAATACAACAATACATCATACAAAAGATCAACATCCGGCTACGGATGAAACATAAACAGAAACTCAAACAATATCCACCCTGCTAGCCCAGGCTGCCAACCAGGAACCTATCCCTCAATCGAAGAAGAAGCAGAAGAATAACTCCAAACAAGTAAACATCGCTCTCGTGTCATGATCATCGCAAAAACTGTACCTGCAACTGGTGTTGTAGTAAACTGTGAGCCACGAGGAATCAGCAATCCCATTACCATGGGTATCAAGAGTAGCAAAGCTTAATGGGTAGGAAAGGGTAAGGTGGTGAGGTTGCAGCAGCGACTAAGCATGTATGGTGGCTAACTTACGCAAATAAGAGCGAGAAGAGAAGCAAAGCAAGCGGTCGTCAACTAGTAATGATCAAGAAGTGATCCTGAACTCCTACTTATGTCAAACAGAACCGAATAACCGTGTCCTCCTCTCGAACAACCCCGAAAAGAGACCATCACGGTTACGCACACGGTTGGTGTATTTTAGTCGAGTTTACTCCAAGTTTACTACAACCGGATATTAACAAATTCCCATCTGCCACATACCCGCGGGCACGGTTTCCGAAAGTTCAAACCCTGCAGGGGTGTCCCAACTTAGCCCATGATAAGCTCTCACGATCAACGAAGGATATTCCTTCTCCCGGGAAGACCCGATTAGTCTCGGAATCCCGGTTACAAGACATTTCGACCATGGTAAAACAAGACCAGCAAAGCCGCCCGGATGTGCCGACAAATCCCAATAGGAGTCGCACATACCTCGTTCTCAGGGCACACTGGATAAGTCAAGCTACGAGTAAAACCAGGCCTCGAGTTTCCCCGTGGTGGCCCCGCAGGCTGCTCAATTCGGACCAACACTCGAAGGAGCACTGGCCCGGCGGGGGGCTAAAATGAAGATGACCCTTAGGCTCCGGAAACCCAAGGGAAAAAAGGGCATAGGTGAGGCAAATTGTAAAACCAATGTTGGGCCTTGCCGGAGGAGTTTTATTCAAAGCGAACTATCAAGGGGGTCCCATAAATCACCCAATCGCGTTAGGGACGCAAAATCTAGGAACATAATACCGATATGACGGAAACTATGGCGGCAAGAGTGGAAAAAAACACCAGGCATAAGGCCGAGCCTTCCATCCTTTACCAAGTATATAGATGCATTAATAATATAAGAGATATTGTGATATCCCAACATAAACATAAACCAACATGGAGCAATCTTCATCTTCACCTGCAACTAGCAACGCTATAAGAGGGGCTGAGCAAAAGCAGTAACATAGCCAAACAAAGGTTTGCTAGGAAGGGTGACAAAGGTTAGACGTTCATGGCAATTTGGGAGGCTTGATAAGCAAGTGGTAGGCGAGCACTGAGTGCGCGCGGCGGCGGAGGCGAGGAGGCCGGCACGTAGTCCAGCCGGCGGGGAGGGAGAGGCGCGTCGGCCGCGGTGGCTCGGGCGCGCGCGCGCGGGGCAGAGCCCGTCGGACGACGGCGGCGGGATGGGCCCCGTGGGCCCGATCCGGGCCCGGCGGGCCTGGCGCGGTGGGAGGAGAGAGAGGGCGACATGGCGGCTGGTGATTCACCGAGGGGACGGCGACGGACGTGTCTGGCACCGGGCGGACATGTCCGGCGCGCGAAGGAAGAAGAAGGCTAGGGTTAGGGTGGAATTGATCCGAAATTTCGGGGTATGGGGTGTTTTTATAGGTATAGGGAGCTACGAGACTCCAAATGAGGTGTGGTTTTCGCCCACACGATCGTGATCGAACGACCGAGAGCATGGAGATGACTTAGATGGGTTATTGGGGAACTTTGGAGGGGTGTTGGGCTGCACAAAAAAGAGGCCTTTGCGGCTACCCGGTTAACCGTTGGAGCATCAAACGACCTCCAAATGGCACAAAACTTGACATGCGGTCTACCGATGGTGTACCGAGGCTGCTTGGCAAATCTCGGTCCATTCTGAGAATGTTTAACACCCACTCGCAAAAAGAGGCAAAGGGGGGGCCGGAGGACATCAGAGTGTCGGATTGCAAAACGGACAACGGAGAAAAAGCTCGGATGCATGAGACGAACATGTATGCAATGCAATGCACATGATGACATGGCAAAGTGCAACGCGCAAGCAGCTGACATGGCAATGAAGACGAATAACTGGCGGACACCTGGAGCATCGAATCCGAGGTGTTACAACTCTCCTCTACTAACAAGAGATCTCGTCCCGAGATCTTAGGACCGAGACGGAAGGGAAAGAGGATGAGGTGAAACAAGAGCTGAAGAGAGAGGAAGAAAATTGAGAACACTCGAGAAGAAGAGAGGACGATGACTATGACGAGAGTCAGAAGCTCCGAAACAAAAATGGATTTGAAACCACTCTGGTTAAAACAAGATAGAAGCGGAATAAGAACGAAAGAATTTAGGTAGCACTCCGGCTGAACAAGGAAAGAATGGAACATGAACTTGAGCAGATGGAATGATACTTGACTTGAGGGACAACACAATGCCTCCAAAAGAATTGAAATAGTGGGATGAAAAGATCAGAGAAGAAAAATGACAACTTCTTTGACGAATGAATTTGAAAAGCATCCTTGCGAAGAAAAGATTGAACGAAGTTGTTGAGAAAATCAACAACAAAGAATTGCTTGTTATGGACTTATGCATAACATCTCAAGATTATGAGGTGACAACCGACCACACACAAAAAGGATTGAATAGCTGAGGAGAACGAAGAAATGCAAAACTCCACTTCAAAAGAGTACAGAGAATTAATTGCACCTCGCGAAGCAAGAAGAAGAATACTTGAGGTCCTCCAACAAGAATCTTGATGAACACTTGAAGAATGAATTAAATCATGATGAACCACCATGAAATACTCCGGTAACAAAGGATGATGAGATTGAATTGAGGGATGGAAAGAATAAGATAAAAGTATTGCGATGATTCGGATGGAGATTCCGAAGAGATGGTCGAGGAAACTTGAACTCCGGGAAAGTAAAGATGAACAACTTAGAACCGAGAAATTGTTCAACATGAACAATATCCGAAGGAAGGAATTAAACAACTTGACCAGGATGAAATGAGAATAAGAATTATATTATGCTTATCCTCCATCAATTATATTGATGAGAGCAATATATCGCATGCAAATTATCCGCGTTGGAAAAGATTAAGGAGAAATATAGCGCAACACTTAGGAAAAATCTTCATGACATCGGTAGGATTGAAAAGAACGAGTGAATTGATATGATGAGAACGAAAAAGGAATCTTTAATGAACCACCATGAAAATGTAAACGAACGAAGAGAAGAGAATGAATCGCCGGAAGGAATTAGAAAATGAACGAAGATGCTTGAGTAAATTAAGATGCCCGAGAATGAAGAGATCACAAACTAATTGAAGAATACTTAAACAAAGCACCGGAAGAATATTGAGACGAATGAAGGGCCAAGGATATATAATAAATGGAGAACGAATCTGAAAACTTAGAACGAAGAAATATTCTGAAAGATGGCCTCCAGATAATCAAGAGAGAACGCAAATCCTGAAATACTCCAGATGGATGAAAAGAATTGCACGACTGGAAACAATTTGATAGGATAACATCGAGCTAGCACCACGAATCTCCAGGAGAACGGACAAGATTTCAGAGAAAAAATCTTCTTCGGTCTTCAAATGTTGAGAATGACGACGAGAAACACCATAAAAATGTTGAGGTACTCCGGGAGAATGAAAATGAAGAGGTTGAGCCAACAATGAAAAATGATTTGGAATCGATCTTGGAAAGGCGTCTGACTGATGAAATTCATACTTACGTCATACTTCGAAAAGAATTTAAGAATACCTCCGGGAAAATCAGAAGAGTCAGGTAAGATCCTGGGAAAAGACCTGTGGGTTAGGACCCACCAAAATAAACTCCGTTGAGAGGAATTGAGGAAGAGACGATGCACTGGAACAACTGAGGGACTTGAATGAGGTGATAATCTCAAATTAATTGAATGCAAACACGAATCTTCCGAGATGTCTTCGGCACTCCGGAATGATTTAATGGCGATTGGAGAACAAGCAAGGGGAAACATTTGAGCTGAGGGAAAGAATGATCAACACCGAAAAACTTGAATTCGGATCCACCGGAAAGAAAAATGCGACGAACAATGATGAACTAGACGAGACTTCACCGGTTGAGACAATTGAGGAAAGACTGAAGAGACTCCGCACCAATGAAATTGATGCTCGAATAGAGGCTCGACTCCGAGAAGAAAAGGGGTGGGAGGGCGAGAAAAACACAGGCAACTTGAGCGAGGAATCGACGAATATCTTGAAGAGAAAGCACTGATTGAAATAATTGAGGAGAGAATGCAAAGGATTCGCACGAGTAGAATGGATACTCGATTACCGACTCTGGTTCCGAGAATAAAAGGGAGGGCGGGTGGAAAAAAACAAGGACAACTTCGGATGGGGAAAACAACGTCAAGGAGGAAGAACTGAGGATTGATATCCCAAAAGACAAAGAGGTTCGAGTCGACTTGACGGGAAATGCACCGGACAAAAGAGGAAGGACAACGAACGAAAACTAACCGCGTGATCCTAAAGAAAAAATTTGAAAGGGAAGAGGAGTAGTTCAAAACATCTATGTCAAGATTTCTCAACAGAGCGACGAAGGGGCAGAGGAGTAAAAAGAAGTCCTACTCTCCGATATAATTAGACTCTGAAAAGTTTTGTTCTAGACTCGACCTCGGCCAAACTACACGATCAATCAAGGGGGCTCCTAGGGTCGGTCGAGGCTCTGATACCAACTTGTCACGCCCAAGATGCGACCCTATCCTAAAGGAACTCAAAGGTCCCACCAAGGATAGAAGTGCATCTTGAAGACGCTTTTGTAAGGAGGATATCATTACATCAACATTACATAATAGTGGGGATACAACCAAGACATAGAATGTCACATGAATACAACAATACATCATACAAAAGATCAACATCCGGCTACGGATGAAACATAAATAGAAACTCAAATAATATCCACCCTACTAGCCCAGGCTGCCGACCAGGAACCTATCCCTCAATCGAAGAAGAAGCAGAAGAATAACTCCAAACAAGTAAACATCGCTCTCGCGTCATGATCATCGCAAAACCTGTACCTGCAACTGGTGTTGTAGTAAACTGTGAGCCACGAGGACTCAGCAATCCCATTACCATGGGTATCAAGACTAGGAAAGCTTAATGGATAAGGAAAGGGTAAGGTGGTGAGGTTGCAGCAGCGACTAACCATGTATGGTGGCTAACTTACGCAAATAAACGCGAGAAGAGATGCAAAGCAAGCGGTCGTCAACTAGTAATGATCAAGAAGTGATCCTGAACTCCTACTTACGTCAAACATAACCCAATAACCGTGTTCTCCTCTCGAACAACCCTGAAAAGAGACCATCATGGTTACGCACACGGTTGGTGTATTTTAGTAGAGTTACTTCATGTTTACTACAACCGGATATTAACAAATTACCATCTGCCACATAACCGCGGGCACATCTTTCGAAAGTTCAAACCCTGCAGGGGTGTCCCAACTTAGGCCATGATAAGCTCTCACGATCAATGAAGGATATTCCTTCTCCCAGGAAGACCTGATCAGTCTCAGAATCCCGGTTACAAGACATTTTGACAATGGTAAAACAAGACCAGCAAAGCCGCCCGGATGTGCCTACAAATCCCGATAGGATTCGCACGTACCTCGTTCTCAGGGCACACCGGATAAGTCAAGCTACGAGTAAACCTAGGCCTCGAGTTTCCCCATGGCGGCCCCGCAGGCTGCTCGGTTCGGAC
>NC_041388.1:624578480-624674337 GCF_002162155.2 Triticum dicoccoides | reverse complement strand
GGGCTAAAATAAAGATGACCCTTGTGCTCCGGAAACCCAAGCGAAAAAGGGCATAGGTGAGGCAAATGGTAAAACCAATGTTGGGCCTTGCTGGAAGAGTTTTATTCAAAGCGAACTGTCAAGGGGGTCCCATGAATCACCCAACCGAGTTAGGGACGCAAAATCCGGGAACATAATACCGATATGATGGAAACTAGGGCGGCAAGAGTGGAACAAAACACCAGGCATAAGGCCGAGCCTTCCACCCTTTACCAAGTATATAGATGCATTAATAATATAAGAGATATTGTGATATCCCAACATAAACATAAACCAACATGGAGCAATCTTCATCTTCACCTGCAACTAGCAACGCTATAAGAGGATCTGAGCAAAAGCGGTAACAATCCAAACAACGGTTTGCTAGGAAGGGTGACAAAGGTTAGAGGTTCATGGCAATTAGGGAGGCTTGATAAGAAAGTGGTAGGTAAAGCGGCATAGCGATAGAATGAAGCAACTAGCATAGCAATGATAGTAATGAGATCCAAGGTGACAGTCATCTTGCCTGAAATCCCGCAAGGAAGCAGAACGAGTCCTTGAAGAAGATGAAGCCACGAAGACGAACCAAGCATAGACGAACGAATCCTCATGAACGCAACGAAACGGGAACTATCGAGAAGAAGCACACAACATGGTAAACACACCACACATGAACAAGGCATCATGCTCAATCAAGTATGATGCATGGCAAGGCTACATGAAGCTACTCATGGCAAGAGATGATGCATTCAAGAACAACACATCAAAGCAAGTTTAAATGAGGCCAGAAACAACATATAACAATTCCAGTAAGTCCTCATATGCAAATTTCGAAATTGGTATAGATATGAATAAACTTTATGTTCAAGTTGTTAAACACCAAGTTAAGATGCACCACGATGATCTACATGAAATTCTAGTCAAGTTACATATAAAGTTCATTAGATTCGGAGCTACGGCCTAGAAGATATGAGCAAAACAAGTTAAACATGGCATTGATGCAAAATGCATTCAAACATCAAGAAAACACCTCAAAACATGGAAGCAACAAGGTAACATGAAGCTACACACAAAACTAAGCAAGTTCCATATAGAGCACACTCAAAATGGAGCAACGGTTCAACACATACACACCATATAAGTTTAAAAGACTTGCTGTCCAAAACAGCAACTAGGCATATTGCAAGCACCAAAACAACATGCTACAGAACCTCAACAAGAAAACAAAAGGCATGGATGTAACGCCCCAAGACCGATGTGCCAGGTGTCATCCAGTTATTCGCTATTGTTGCCATGTCATTGCTTGCGTGTCATGCATTGCATATCATGTCATCGTGTTGCATTGCATTTGCATACGTGTTCATCTCATGCATTTGAGCATTTTCCCCGTTGTCCGTTTTGCATTCTGGCGCTCCGTTCTCCTCCGGTGGCCATTTCTACCTTTCTTTCATGTGTGGGGATTAAACATTTTCGGATTGGACCGAGACTTGCCAAGCGGCCTTGGTTTACTACCGGTAGACCGCCTGTCAAGTTTCGTATCATTTGGACTTCGTTTGATACTCCAACAATTAACCGAGGGACCGAAAAGGCCTCGTGTGTGTTGCAGCCCAACACCCCTCCAATTTGGCCCAAAACCCACCTAACTCTGCTCCATCATCTAGAGCGTTCGATCACGATCGCGTGGCCGAAAACCGCACCTCATTTGGACTCTCCTAAATCCCCCTCCCTATAAATCTGTGGACATCCCCAAAATTTTTGCAGATGAACCCTAACCTTCGTCCACCTCGCGCCGCCGGACAAAACCGCCGGCGCCCGGACATGTCCGGCCTCCCCTGCGCCGAATTCGCCGCCGCCACGTCAGTGTGCCGCCCTTCTCTCTCCTTCCCGCCGCCGGGCCCGAGGGAGCCCAGATCGGGCCCGCCCCGGGCCAGATCGGGCCGCCGCCGCCCGGGATCTCCGCCGCCCAGCCCGGTCGCCCCGCCGCCTTCAACCCCGGGCGCCGCCCTGCCCGCGACCGGCCATCGCCGCCGGCCGCCTCACCGCCATGCAGCTTGCCGCCACCGCGTGCAACCGCCGCCATCTGGCTCCGCGCCTCGCGCCCGGGCTCGCCGAGCTCCGCCGCTGGCCAAACCACCTCCACCGGCGCCCGCCTCGCCACTGCCGTCCCTCGTCGGAGCTCATGGAGCTCGCCAGAGTAAACTCCGGCCGGATCCGATCCGGGTCGGGACCAGATCCACTGGTCCCCGATCCAAACGCCCTCGCCCGTCCCCGCACCGCTCCGTCCTGGATATCCCCGTCCGCCGTTGACTTTTTCCGCGGGGTAAATTTTCACTAAGTCCCCGAAATTCCAGATCCAAGTGCTCATGTTCATGGCCTCGTAACTTTGCATCCGTAGCTCCGATTCATGCATATAGCATATCAAAATGTTCATCTCAGAGAGTACATCATTTAATTCCATTGCATCATTTTCATTTGAGCTCATCTTGATGCCCGAAATGCTGTGAGAAGAGGGCTACTTGAGATATTTGTCAGATCTGCTACTCTGTTTAGCTTTTTGTCATTTTTGCCATGATTAATGTGTGCATGATATGTCCTGATGCTCTACGTATGTTTTGTTAAGGGTTTTGTCATCTTTCTAGAGGTGCAACCCATGTATTTTTGTGATGTGTGAGGTGACTTGTGCAAGCTTGCAAAGTGGTGCACTTGCTAATTCTGTTTTCAGGGACTTAGTAAAGTCCGTGTCTTTGTTTGTCTCATGATGCCATAGGTTCATGTTGTTTCCTAGTGATCCGTGCCTCTTTTGAGGATGATCAGTAAGGATGTTTTGTTAATCTTGTAGTGCTTTATCCATCCGTGTCTTTGTTTGCAATTATGGAGCACCCTAGCTTGAGTCAATCGAGCTCTACTTTTGCTACTTTGTGAATCTGGGCAGATTGTCAACTTGTTTGCAATTTTGCCGATGATGTTGTAGTTGATCTGTGCATGCTATGCCATTGTTCTTGCCATGTATAGCTTGCATTTTGTGTATTCTTGATAGATGTATGCTTGTCTTGCCATGACTTGCTCTGTAGTGAGAGCATCGAGCTCGTAAACATGCCTACTTGAGTTATATTTCAGCATGTGCCAGTTTTCACTAAGTCTGAAAACTGATTATGTTTTTGCTATGTTCACATGCTCGCAATTGTATTTTCTGATCCCTTTTGGCTCAAGGTCACTAAGGGACTTTTGTTAAGCTCTTTGAGTAGCTCCATGCCATGCTTTACTTTGCCATGTTCAGCTCCTGTAGCATGTAGTTTTGTTGCTCCGAAGAGTGCTACCTGATCTGAAATTCCAGACAAGTGTTAATTTCACTAAGTCTGAGATCTGTTTGTCATATGCATTTTTGCCATGCTTGTTTGAACCTGTTAATGGATGAATTGGCCGTAGCTCAGTGCTAGACTTTTGTTAAGCATCATAAATGCATCCCTGCCATGTATTTTGTTGTCATGTTTGGGTGCTGTAGCATGTTCATATCGTTGCATTTAGATGGCTACTTGCTGCTTATTGCAGACCGGTGTCATATTTGAATCGCTTGCCATTTCCAAACCGTGACTCTGTTTCCGGCGTTCTTTATATTGTTTTCAAGCGATTTCATCTCATCCTTCCAGTGGCACAGTTGGATTTCCATGTTGAGGCCAGGTTCATGCATTCCTTGTCAAATCATGCATATGCATCGCATACCGCATCCCGCATATCATATCATGTTCATGTGTTGGTTGTTTACTATGTTGTGTGCTTCTTTTCCGGTGTTTGCTTCTTCGGGTTGGTTCCGTTAACGTCGCGTTTGTGAGGAACCGTTCGGCTACGTCCGTTTGTCTTCTTCATGGACTCGTTCTTCTTCCTTGCGGGATTTCAGGCAAGATGATCATACCCTCGAAATCACTTCTATCTTTTCTTGCTAGATGCTCGCCCTTTTGCTATGCCTATGCTGCGATACCTACCACTTGCTTATCATGCCTCCCATTTTGTTAAGCCAAGCCTCTAACCCACCTTGTCCTAGCAAACCGTTGTTTGGCTATGTTATCGCTTTGCTCAGCCCCTCTTATAGCATTGTTAGTTGCAGGTGAAGATTGAAGTTTTGTTCCTTGTTGGAACATGGAGATGTTGTTCCTTGTTGGAACAAGTTTACTTGTTGGGATATCACAATATATCTTATTTAATTAATGCATCTATATACTTGGTAAAGGGTGGAAGGCTCGGCCTTATGCCTGGTGTTTTGTTCCACTCTTGCCGCCCTAGTTTCCGTCATATCGGTGTTATGTTCCCGGATTTTGCGTCCCTTACGCGGTTGGGCTATAATGGGAACCCCTTGACAGCTCGCCTTAAGTAAAGCTCTTCCAGCAATGCCCAACATTGGTTTTACCATTCGCCACCTAGCCTTTTCTTTCCCTTGGGTCGGCCAGCCCAAGGGTCATCATTATTTTACCCCCCCCTCCCCCGGGACAGTGCTCCTCTAAGTGTTGGTCCAACTTGTCAGCCGCCGGTGGCCACCAGGGGCAACTCTGGGCTGCCCTACCGGAAGTTTAGACAATCCGGTGTGCCTTGAGAAAGAGATATGTGCAGCTCCTATCGAGATTTGTCGGCACATTCGAGCGGTGTTGCTGGTTTAGTTTTACCCTGTCGAAATGTCTTATTGTACCGGGATACCGTGTCTGATCGGAATGTCTCGGGTGGAGGTCTATTCCTTCGTTGACCGTGAGAGCTTGTGATGGGCTAAGTTGGGACACCCCTGCAGGGATTTGAACTTTCGAAAGCCATGCCCGCGGTTATGGGCAGATGGGAATTTGTTAATGTCCGGTTGTAGATAACTTGAACCTTAACTTAATTAAAATGAATCAACCGCGTGTGTAACCGTGATGGTTTCTTCTCGGCGGAGTCCGGGAAGTGAACACGGTGTTGGAGTTATGCTTGACGTAGGTTGCTATAGGATCACTTCTTGATCATACTTTTATCGACCGTGCTTTGCCTTCTCTTCTCGCTCTCATTTGCGTATGTTAGCCAACATTTATGCTAGTCGCTTGCTGCAGCTCCACCTCATACCTTTACCTTACCCATAAGCTTAAATAGTCTTGATCGCGAGGGTGCGAGATTGCTGAGTCCCTATGGCTCACAGATACTTCCAAAACCAGTTTGCAGGTGCCGTTGAGTCCGTGCAGGTGACGCAACCAAGCTCAAGGAGGAGCTCGATGAAGATCTTGTCCTTGCGTTGTTCCGTTCTACTCGATCAGTAGTGGAGCCCAGTTGGGGTCGATCGGGGAGCTTTGTCGCATTTGGGGTTCTTCTTTTATTTTGGTTCCGTAGTCAGACCTTGATTGTATTTGGGTGATGTAATGCTTTATTCATGTAATTGTGTGAAGTGGCGATTGTAAGCCAACTATGTATCTCTTTTACATGGGTTGTTTGAAGATTACTCACTTGCGACATATGCCTTCAATGCGATTATGTCTCTAAGTCGTGCCTCGACACGTGGGAGCTATAGTCGCATCGAGGGCGTTACAATGGACATGATGTACAGGTAACACATGACAAAACATGAACACTTAGCTATCTCCACAAACTACTAGAACATGCTCAAAAGTACATGACAAGATTGCAAATAATAACAGGTTCACAAACTTAGTGGAAATCACAGAACATGGCAGAAATAACATCAGGTTGCAATGTTTAGAGCTATCAAACAATATGTTACAGCAAGCTATGA
Source organism: Triticum dicoccoides (assembly GCF_002162155.2). Classification (NCBI taxonomy): domain Eukaryota; kingdom Viridiplantae; phylum Streptophyta; class Magnoliopsida; order Poales; family Poaceae; genus Triticum; species Triticum dicoccoides. The sequence continues at coordinate 624,668,579 of NC_041388.1, read as the reverse complement.
TGTCAAAATAGAGCATGGCATGAATCTACTCAAAGCATATAACAAAAGTCCCTTACTGACCATGAGCCAAAAAGGATCAGTAGATATGATGGCACCCATGTAAACATAGCAAGTTTTGTTACAGGTTCAGACTTAGCAGAAAAACAGAGCATGGCATAAACAACAACATGAAGGCAACTTTGCGAGCTCGATTCACTCACCACAAAGCATTGCATGACAAGATAAGCATAGCATCAACAAGAAGACATGTTCAGGAAGGTAATCATGGCAAGGGGAAGGTCATAGCATGCATGGATCGCTAACAACAACCTTGGCAAAATTGAATAACATGTAAACAATCTGCCAGTAACATTTTATAGCACAAGTAGAGCAAGATTAAGACATGCTAAAGCACCCTATAAATACAAACAAGAGCATGGATGGACATATCATAACCATATGTCCAAAACATCCTTAATGAACATAGTCAAAAGAGGCATGGATCTCACTGTAGCAACATGAATACATGGCATGAAAATAACAGCAGAACAAAGACTTGGTGAAAATTCTAAGTCACTGAAATCAGCAACATCACGGAGGCTACTTTGCAAACTTGAAACAATCAATACATGGCATATCATGAAGAATAGATTGCACCGCAGCAAGGATGGCATGTTATAGCTCATAAAACATGTAGACTTCATGCTCAAAAGAAACTCACACAAAAAGATGCAAAAATGACAAATGAGCAGGTTTTGATAAGCTACAGCAGACAACATTATATAGCACTCTTCCAACGATGATTAGGGCATAAAGATGAACTGAAATGAACATGGCACAATGGAACAAAGTGAAGAGCACAACCCTATGAACATTTTGATATATCATGCACGCAAAACGGAGCAGTATGCAAGGAGATATGATGCGATTAACAGGGGACCAGAATGCAAATATTTCAGGACTTAGAAGAAATTAGACCTCGCGTGAAAATGGACGAAGGGGTTCGGGACGAGTAGATCCAGGGCATGGGGCGGCGCGTTTGGATCGGTGGTCGGGTGGATCTCATCCCACCCAACCGGATCCAAGGCGGGGCGGCGGCCGACGCCGGCGAGGTCGCCGGAGAGCGATGATCGGTGGCGGGGAGGGTCCGGCGAAGCCAGGAACGGGGCGCGGGGCCGGATCCGGTGGCGGCGGAGCCAGCCGGCGGCGAGGCGAGCACCGGGCGGCGCGGCGGCGAGTGCGCGCGACGATGGAGGCGAGGCGTCCGGCGCGCGGTCCAGCCGGCGGGGAGGGCGAGGCGCGTCGACGGCGGTGGGCGCGGCGGCTCGGGCGCGCGCGTGCGGGGCAGAGCCCGTGGGACGACGGCGGCGGGATGGGCCCCGCGGGCCCGATCCGGGCCTGGCGGGCCTGGCACGGTGGGAGGAGAGAGGGCAACGTGGCGGCTGGCGATTCACCGAGGGGACGGCGGTAGACGTGTCCGGCGCGCGGAGGAAGAAGAAGGCTAGGGTTAGGGTGGAATTGATCCGAAATTTCGGGGGAGGGGTGTTTTTATAGGTAGAGGGAGCTAGGAGACTCCAAATGAGGTGTGGTTTTCGCCCACACGATTGTGATCGAACGACCGAGAGCATGGAGATGACTTAGATGGGTTATTGGGCCACTTTGGAGGGGTGTTGGGCTGCACACAAAAGAGGCATTTGCGGCTAACCGGTTAACCATTGGAGCATCAAACGACCTCCAAATGGCACGAAACTTCACAGGCGGTCTACCGGTGGTGTACCAAGGCCGCTTGGCAAATCTTGGTCCATTCCGAGAATGTTTAACACCCGCTCGCAAAAAGAGGCAAAAGGGGGCGCCGGAGGACATCGGAGTGTCAGATTACAAAACGGACAACGGGAAAAAACTCGGATGCATGAGACGAATACGTATGCAATGCAATGCACATGATGACATGGCAAATTGCAACACGCAAGCAACTGACATGGCAATGAAGACGAATAACTGGCGAACACCTGGCGCATCGAATCTGGGGCGTTACAACCCCATTGTTGATACTGATGCATATGTAGCTAGTTGTGATGTAAGTCTTGATGAGTACATGTATACTCATGGTTGCCTAATTTATGTTTTGCAGAGGAGATTTTAGTCTCACTAGTAGTTCTACATGGGCTTCAACGATTAACTTGAGAATGCTAGAGAGATGTCTGGTTCCTTTGGTGGGACATGTAGATATTCAGGCTTCTCGCCTTTTTCTTTTGTAGTTGTCTGCACTCAAACATGGTTATGCTTCCGTTTGTTGCTTGTATGACGTTGTATGTTGGGTCATGACCCATGTTTGTAATATCATGCTATGTATGGCTCCTCGGAGCCCCTTAAAGAATTAATTTGAGTCGTAGAGTTATGTTGTGATATCCTGTTGTATCTACACATATCGAGCATATTATGTGTATGTTATCGAAATGATTTGGTATGTGTGGGATTCAACACCTAGTTGATTATTCTTTGTAGCCTTTATTATGGGAAAAATGCCTCCTGGTGCTTCCATCCGGATACATGGATTGACCAGCATGTGTCCTTATTTACTCTGATGCCTGTCCCTATGGGGAAATGTCACACGGTTTTTACTGCAGTCCTTTCTAGCATCTCTACGACTCGATTATACTCGCTGCTGACCGGCACGTGCATTGCTGGGCCATGTATGCATGTCCCTGTAAGTTTGTGTCACCTTGGTTTATGACTAGTCAGGTGAACATGTCGACCTGGGTTCTTCGTCATATGGATGCTAGCAACATAGTCATATATGTATGCCAAAAGACACAAACGGTACCGACCAAGGTAAAGGCGGTTGCCATGGGTTACCCTGTGTGAGCCACAAAGTGATATGACATGTTACGGCTAGATTGGTGTGACTTAGGATCATGGTACTGACTGAATTCTAGAAGAGAGATCGAGCACAGGGGATTGAAGGACGAGCGGCAAGGACACCTCGTGTGGTGTCTGGAATATGCGAGGGGACACTATAAGGGATAAAATGGAAGTGGTGATAATAGACATAGCTTTGTGAATGGTGGGCCAGGGCTGCCTAGCGATGTTAATAAGGCGACCGACCAAACGCTTCACTGGACTGAAGTTGGGCAAAAAAATCTCTTCAACAGTTTCCGTAAAGTGACCATAACTTATAAGATCCCGTAAAAAAGGTCTTTTCTCCCCCACAAATTTACGGGAAGCACTTTACAGGGAGAGGCATTTTTCCCCAACTACCCGTAAATGCCGTCTGAATGCCACCACCGTCACCCGCCATGCTCGTGCCACCGCCATGCCACCTCCCTCGCCGGTGGCCATCCGTCACATGTGTCCCTGACTGGGGGGTGCTAGGATATTTTTATTTTTTGTATAATTTAAAATAAAGTAAAAATGGATTTAGGGGAACTAAAAAAAGTTGCTCCTGAACAACTTCCCATATTTTTTAAGGGAATGCCAACAAATCAGTTTTATGGGGTGGATTTTTAAGGCAGTTGTGGCGTTGCCCTTAGAACGGCTAAAAAAGGAGAATGGAAATCTTTTCTATCGTGCTTGAAAATATGACTTTGGTTCAATTTTATAAGAAAACTATCAACAAACAAAATACCAAATTAATTAACCATAAATACATCATAGAATGTACTTTTCAAATATATCATATTACCATTGCAATTTTTCATAGCTTATTTAAAAACATTGTCTACTTTTTGTATGCACTCGGTTTAGGCTTTTTTGTCGTGGATTTGTCACGGCACATGTCCTAGTGTGAGGAATTAGTCGTGAGGCCAACACATCTATGTGGTAGCTTGAGAGGGGTTGAGAGGGATAGAGAGACATGAGGTTTTACCCAGGTTCGTCCCCTCACGGTGGAGGTAAAAGCCTACATCCTGCTTCATTGCTATTGATAATGATGCTCACGATTACAAGGGTGCTCTTCGCTACCTCTATCTCGAGAGCTATTGATTTGTCTATCTCAACTTGTCCTTCTTGGGGTGCCCCGCCACTCCTTATATAAGTTGAAGGGGCGGGTTACATGACTAGTCCTAGCACTACAAAAAAAAGACACATCCGTGACATTTTGGGCCGAACGATTTTTTTTCTGTCATACTTATGACACTTCTATGACAATAATTGTGACAAAACCCGGTATCATCATAGATGTGGTCGGATCCTACTTCTATGACAAAAAATCATGACAGAAAATGGGCTTTTCGTCCTGGGTGGGCCAGAGACGCAGCTGCATGACATTCTTTGGGCCGTCCATGACGAAAAAACCATGGTAGAAGCGAGGGCGAGGAAAATATCGGGGTGTTCCCGGTTACGTTGGGTGGTCCGGGCCGAGCGATGCATGGAGGTTTGTGCATTTCTCTCGTACACGCACGCGCGTGGGTGCGAGGCGTTGGGCTCTAACTGAACCCGAGCGATTTCACTACATGCTACGTGTTACTGAACCCGAGCGATCGATTGATGGTTGCTAACTGAACGCGATCGAGTGTTTCCTTCGCTACTGCTGCTAACTGAAGCCTATCGATGCTGCCTCTAGATGAATAGTGAGCATTGCTGGGGGGGTTTGGATGAATAGTTCCCAGTGGGGGTGGATGAATAGGACCCCGTGGTGTTGCCTATGGATGAACAGGACCCCGATCGATCGAGCCGGTTGGGGCTGGATGAACAGGACCTCGTGGAGGCCTGGATGAACAAGGACGACCCCGTGGAGGGATGGATGAACAGTAGATGGTGGAGGGGTGGATGAACAGTAGCCTGTGGTGGGGTGGTTGAACAAGAGCCCGTGGAGAGGTATGGTTGAATAGTAGCCGGTGGAGAAGCGTGCGGTGGTGGCTGGAAGAATAGGAGCCCGTGGATGAACAGTCGTAGGTGGAGGCTGGAGGAGGTCGATGGTGGATGAACAGTAGCCCGTGGAAGCTGGAGGAGGTCGACGGTGGACATGAACAGTATCCCATGGAGTCCCGTTTTGCGGTACGGCACACCCCTCCCAATGAACAGGACCCCCGTTTCGATTGTAGCACTCCAACACAAGTCCGTTTCCTCCGTTTTGCGGAAAGCCACACCCCTCCCGATCAACAGGACCCCGTTTCGACCATAGGAGGTCCAACACAAGTCTGTTTCCTCCGTTTTGCGGTACGCCAGACCCCTCCCGATGAACAGGATCCCGTTTCGAACGTGGCCCGTCGAACACAAGGCTGTTTCCTCCGTTCTGCGGTGCGCCATGCCTCATTTCCATCGGCTGTTCCGTCCAAGCCGGTGGGCTCCCACGCGTTGTTGGAGAACGTTGCAGAAAACAAAAAATGTTCCTACGTTTCTCCAAGATCAATGTATGGAGTCAACTAGCAACGAGAGGAGAGTGCATCTACATACCCTTGTAGATCGCGAGCGTAAGCATTCAAGAGAACGGGGATGATGGAGTCGTACTCGCCGTGATCCAAATCACTGATAACCAAGTGCCGAACGGACGGCACCTCCACGTTCAACACACGTACGGAGTGGATGACGTCTCCTCCTTCTTGATCCAGCAAGGGGGGAGGAGAGGTTGACGAAGATCCAACAGCACGACGGCGTGGTGGTGGATGCAGCAGTGATCGCAGCAGGGCTTCGTCGAGCTTCTGCGAGAGGGAGAGGTGTAGCAGGGGAGAGGGAGGCGCCAAGACTTGGGTGCGGCTGCCCTCCCTCCCCCTCCTTTATATAGGCCCCCTGGGGGGCGCCGGCCCTAGGAGATGGGATCTCCTTGGGGGGGGGCGGCGGCCAAGGGGGAGGCTTGCCCCCCAAGGCAAGTGGAGGCGCCCCCACCCTAGGGTTTCCAACCCTAGGCGCAAGGGGGGCCCAAGGGGGGGGGGCACACCAGCCCATTAGGGGCTGGTTCTCCTCCCCACTTCAGCCCACGGGGCCCTCCGGGATGGGTGGCCCCACCCGGTGGACCCCCGGGACCCATCCGGTGGTCCCGGTACAATACCGATGACTCCGAATCCTTCTCGATGGCCGAAACTGCACTTCCTATATATAATTCTTCACCTCCGGACTATTCCGGAACTAATCGTGACGTCCGGGATATCATCCGGGACTCCGAACAACTTTCGGATTACTGCATATTCATATCTCTACAACCCTAGCGTCACCGAACCTTAAGTGTGTAGACCCTACGGGGTCGGGAGACATGCAGACATGACCGAGATGACTCTCCGGTCAATAACCAATAGCGGGATCTGGATACCCATGTTGGCTCCCACATGCTCCATGATGATCTCATCGAATGAACCACGATGTCGAGGATTCAATCAATCCGTATACAATTCCCTTTGTCAATCGGTACGTTACTTGCCCGAGATTCGATCGTCGGTATCCCAATACCTCGTTCAATCTCGTTACCAGCAAGTCGCTTTACTCGTATTGTAATGCATGATCCCGTGATCAACCACTTGGTCACATTGAGCTCATTATGATGATGCATTACTGAGTGGGCCCAGAGATACCTCTCCGTCATACGGAGTGACAAATCCCAGTCTCAATCCGTGTCAACCCAGCAGATGCTTTCGGGGATGCCTGTAGTATACCTTTATAGTCACCCAGTTACGTTGTGACATTTGGCACACCCAAAGCACTCCTATGGCATCCGGGAGTTACACGATCTCATGGCCTAAGGAAGTGATACTTAACATTGGAAAAGCTTTAGCAAACGAACTACACGATCTTGTGCTAGGCTTAGGATTGGGTCTTGTCCATCACATTATTCTCCTAATGATGTGATCTCGTTATCAATGACATCTAATGCCCATAGTTAGGAAACCATGACTATCTGTTGATCAACGAGCTAGTGAACTAGAGGCTCACTAGGGACATGTTGTGGTCTTTGTATTCACACACGTATTATGATTTCCGGATAACACAATTATAGCATGAACAATAGACAATTATCATGAACAAGGAAATATAATAATAATCCTTTTATTATTGCCTCTAGGGCATATTTCCAACAGTCTCCCACTTGCACTAGAGTCAATAATCTAGTTACATTGTGATGAATCGAACACCCATAGAGTTCTGGTGGTGATCATGTTTTGCTCGCGGAAGAGGTTTAGTCAATGGGTCTGCGACATTCAGATCCGTGTGCACTTTACAAATATCTATGTCTCCATCTTGAACATTTTCACGAATGTTGTTGAAGCGACGCTTGATGTGCCTGGTCTTCTTGTGAAACCTAGGCTCCTTGGCAAGTGCAATAGCTCCAGTGTTGTCACAGAAGAGAGCGATTGGCCCCGACGCATTGGGTATGACTCCTAGGTCGGTGATGAACTCCTTCATCCATATTGCTTCATGCACTGCCTCCGAGGCTGCCATGTACTCCGCTTCACATGTAGATCCCGCCACGACGCTTTGCTTGCAACTGCACCAGCTTACTGCCCCACCATTCAAAATAAACACGTATCCGGTTTGTGACTTGGAGTCATCCATATCTGTGTTGAAGCTAGCGTCGATGTAACCCTTTACGACGAGCTCTTCGTCACCTCCATATACGAGAAACATGTCCTTAGTCCTTTTCAGGTACTTCAGGATATTCTTGACTGCTGTCCAGTGTTCCATGCCGGGATTACTTTGGTACCTTCCTACCAAACTTACGGCAAGGTTTACATCAGGTCTGGTACATAGCATGGCGTACATGATAGACCCTAAGGCTGAGGCATAGGGGTCGACACTCATCTTTTATCTATCTTCTGCCGTGGTCGGACATTGAGCTGAGCTCAATTTCACACCTAGCAACACAGGCAAGAACCCCTTCTTGGACTGATCCATATTGAACTTCTTCAATATCTTTTCAAGGTATGTGCTTTGTGAAAGACCTATGAGGCGTCTTGATCTATCTCTATAGATCTTGATGCCTAATATATAAGAAGCTTCTCCAAGGTCCTTCATTGAAAAACACTTATTCAAATAGACCTTAATGCTGTCCAAAAGTTCTATATCATTTCCCATCAAAAGTATGTCATCCACATATAATATGAGAAATGCTACAGAGCTCCCACTCACTTTCTTGTAAACGCAGGCTTCTCCATAAGTCTGCATACACCCAAACGCTTTGATCATTTCATCAAAGCGAATGTTCCAACTCCGAGATGCTTGCACCAGCCCATAAATGGAGTGCTGGAGCTTGCATACCTTGTTAGCATTCTGAGGATCGACAAAACCTTCCGGCTGCATCATATACAATTCTTCCTTAAGAAAACCGTTGAGGAATGCTGTTTTGACGCCCATTTGCCATATCTCATAATCATAGTATGCGGCAATTGCTAACAAGATTCGGACGGACTTCAGCTTCGCTACGGGTGAGAAGGTCTCATCGTAGTCAACCCCTTGAACTTCTCATCGTAGTCGAGCCTTGTAGATGGTAACATTACCATCCGCGTCCGTCTTCTTCTTAAAGATCCATTTATTCTCTATCGCTCGCCGATCATCGGGCAAGTCTGTCAAAGTCCATACTTTATTTTCATACATGGATCCTATCTCGGATTGCATGGCTTCAAGCCATTTGTTGGAGTCTGGGCCCGCCATTGCTTCTTCATAGTTTGAAGGTTCACCGTTGTCTAACAGCATGATTTCCAGGACAGGGTTGCCGTACCACTCTGGTGCGAAACGTGTCCTTGTGGACCTACGAAGTTCAGTAGCAACTTGATCTGAAGTTTCATGATCATCATCATTAACCTCCTCTCGAATCAGTGGAGGCATCACAGAAACATTTTCTTGAGCTGCGCTACTCTCCGATTCAAGAGGTAATACTTCATCAAGTTCCACTTTCCTCCCACTTACTTCTTTCGAGAGAAACTCTTTCTCCAGAAAGGACCTGTTATTGGCAACAAAGATCTTGCCTTCGGATCTGAGGTAGAAGGTATACCCAATGGTTTCCTTAGGGTATCCTATGAAGGTGCATTTTTCCGACTTGGGTTCGAGCTTTTCAGGTTGAAGTTTCTTGACATAAGCATTGCATCCCCAAACTTTTAGAAACGACAGCTTAGCTTTCTTCCCAAACCATAATTCATACGGTGTCATCTCAACGGATTTAGACGGTGCCCTATTTAAAGTGAATATAGCTGTCTCTAGAGCGTATCCCCAAAATGATAGCGGTAAATCAGTGAGTGACATCATAGATCGCACCATATCCAATAGAGTGCAATTACGATGTTCGGACACACTGTTACGCTGAGGTGTTCCAGGCGGCGTGAGTTGTGAAACGATTCCACATTTCCTTAAGTGCGCACCAAATTCGTGACTTAAATATTCTCCCCCACGACCTGATTGTAAGAACTTGATTTTTCTGTCACGTTGATTCTCAACCTCACTCTGAAATTCCTTGAACTTTTCAAAGGTCTCAGACTTGTGTTTCATTAAGTAGACATACCCATATCTACTGAAGTCATCAGTGAGAGTGAGAACATAACGATAGCCACCGCGAGCCACAACACTCATTGGACCGCACACATCAGTATGTATGATTTCCAATAAGTTGGTTGCTCGCTCCATTGTTCCGGAGAACAGAGTCTTGGTCATCTTCCCCATGAGGCATGGTTCGCACGTGTCAAATGATTCGAAATCAAGAGACTCCAAAAGTCCATCTGTATGGAGCTTCTTCATGCGTTTGACACCTATGTGACCAAGGCGGCAGTGCCACAAGTATGCGGGACTATCATTATCAACCTTACATCTTTTGGTATTCACACTATGAATATGTGTAACATCACGTTCGAGATTCATTAAGAATAAACCATTCGCTAGCGGGGCATGACCATAAAACATATCTCTCATATAAATAGAACAACCATTATTCTCGGATTTAAATGAGTAGCCATCTCGCATTAAACGAGATCCAGATACAATGTTCATGCTCAAAGCTGGCACTAAATAACAGTTATTGAGGTTTAAAACTAATCTCGTAGGTAAATGTAGAGGTAGCGTGCCGACGGCGATCACATCGACCTTGGAACCATTCCCGACGCGCATTGTCACCTCGTCCTTCGCCAGTCTCTGTTTATTCCGCAGCTCCTGTTTTGAGTTACAAATATGAGCAACCGCACCGGTATCAAATACCCAGGAGCTACTACGAGTACTGGTAATGTACACATCAATTACATGTATATCACATATACCTTTAGTGTTGCCGGCCTTCTTCTCTGCTAAGTATTTGGGGCAGTTCCGCTTCCAGTGTCCCTTTCCCTTGCAATAAAAGCACTCAGTTTCAGACTTGGGTCCATTCTTTGGCTTCTTCCCGGCAACTGGCTTGCCGGGTGCGACAACTCCCTTGCCGTCCTTCTTCTTACCCTTGCCTTTCTTGAACTTACTGGTTTTATTAACCATCAGCACTTGATGTTCCTTTTTGATCTCCACCTCCGCTGATTTCAGCATTGAATATACCTCAGGAATGGTCTTTTCCATCCCCTGCATATTGAAGTTCATCACAAAGTTCTTGTAGCTTGGTGGGAGCGACTGAAGGATTCTGTCAACGACCGCGTCATCCGGGAGATTAACTCCCATCTGAGTCAACCGGTTGTGCAACCCAGACATTTTGAGTATGTGCTCACTGACAGAACTATTTTCCTCCATCTTACAACTGTAGAACTTGTTGGAGACATCATATCTCTCGACCCGGGCATGAGCTTGGAAAACCATTTTCAGATCTTCGAACATCTCATATGCTCCATGTTGCTCAAAACGCTTTTGGAGCCCCGGTTCTAAGCTGTAAAGCATGCCGCACTGAACGAGGGAGTAATCATCAGCATGCTGCTTCCAAGCATTCATAACGTCTTGGTTCTCTGGGATGGGTGCTTCACCTAGCGGTGCTTCTAGGACATATTGTTTCCTGGCAGCTATGAGGATGATCCTCAGGTTCCGGACCCAGTCCGTATAGTTGCTGCGATCATCTTTCGGCTTGGTTTTCTCTAGGAATGCGTTGAAGTTGAGGTTGACATTAGCGTGGGCCATTTGATCTACAAGACATATTGCCAAGTTTATTTAGACTAAGTTCATGATAATTAAGTTCATCTAATCAAATTATTTAATGAACTCCCACTCAGATTAGACATCCCTCTCGTCATCTAAGTGATATATGATCCGACTCAACTAGACCGTGTCCGATCATCACGTGAGACGGACTAGTCATCATCGGTGAACATCTCCATGTTGATCGTATGTTCCATACGACTCATGTTCGACCTTTCGGTCTCTTGTGTTCCGAGGCCATGTCTGTACATGCTAGGCTCGTCAAGTCAACCTAAGTGTATTGCGTGTGTAAATCTGGATTACACCCGTTGTATGTGAACGTTAGAACCTATCACACCCGATCATCACGTGGTGCTTCGGAACAATGAACTTTTGCAACGGTGCACAGTTAGGGGGAACACTTTCTTGAAATTATTCTGAGGGATCATCTTATTTACTACCGTTGTTCTAAGCAAATAAGAAGCATAAACATGATAAACATCACATGCAATCAAATAGTGACATGATATGGCCAATATCATATTGCTCCTTTGATCTCCATCTTTGGGGCGCCATGATCATCTTCGTCACCGGCATGAAACCATGATCTCCATCATCATGATCTCCATCATCGTGTCTCCACGAAGTTGTTCGCCAACTATTACTTCTACTACTATGACTAACGATTTAGCAAAGAAGTAAAGTAATTACATGGCGTTATTCAATGACTCACAGGTCATATAATAAATAAAGACAACTCCTATGGCTCCTGCCGGTTGTCATACTCTTCGACATGCAAGTCGTGATTCCTATTACAGGAACATGATCAATCTCATACATCACATATATCATTCATCACATCTTTTGGCGATATCACATCACACGGCACATGCTACAAAAACAAGTTAGACGTCCTCTAATTGTTATTGCATGTTTTTTACGTGGATTCATTAGGGTTCTAGCAAGAACGTTTCTTACCTACGTCCAAACCACAACGTGATATGCCAATTTCTATTTACCCTTCATAAGGACCCTTTTCATCGAATCCGATCCGACTAAAGTGGGAGAGACAGACACCCGCTAGCCACCTTATGCAACTAGTGCATGTCAGTCAGTGGAACCTGTCTCACGTAAGCGTACGTGTATGGTCGGTCCGGGCCGCTTCATCCCACAATGCCGCCGAATCAACATAAGACTAGTAACGGCAAGATAATTGACAATATCGACGCCCACAACTGCTTTGTGTTCTACTCGTGCATAGTAACTACGCATAGACCTAGCTCATGATGCCACTGTTGGAGAATGTTGTAGAAAACAAAAAAAATTCCTATGTTTCACCAAGATCAATCTATGGAGTCAACTAGAAACGAGAGGAGAGTGCATCTACATACCCTTGTAGATCGCGAGCGGAAGCGTTCAAGAGAACGGGGATGATGGAGTCGTACTCGTCGTGATCCAAATCACCGATGACCAAGTGCCGAACGGACGGCACCTCCACGTTCAACACACGTACATAGCGGAAGACGTCTCCTCCTTCTTGATCCAGCAAGGGGGAGGAGAGGTTGATGATGATCCAGCAGCACGACGGCGTGGTGGTGGATGCAGCAGTGATCGCAGCAGGGCTTCGCCGAGCTTCTGCGAGAGGGAGAGGTGTAGCAGGGGAGAGGGAGGCGCCAAGACTTGGGTGCGGCTGCCCTCCCTCCCCCCTCCTTTATATAGGCCCCCTGGGGGGCGCCGGCCCTAGGAGATGGGATCTCCTTGGGGGCAGCGGCCAAGGGGGAGGCCTGCCCCCCAAGGCAAGTGGAGGCGCCCCCACCCTAGGGTTTCCAACCCTAGGCGCAGGGGGGGCCAAGGGGGAGCGCACCAGCCCATTAGGGGCTAGTTATCCTCCCCACTTCAGCCCACGGGGCCCTCCGGGATGGGTGGCCCCACCCGGTGGACCCCCGGGACCCATCCGGTGGTCCCGGTACAATACCGGTGACTCCGAATCCTTCCCGATGGCCGAAACTGCACTTCCTATATATAATTCTTCACCTCCGGACCATTCCGGAACTCCTCGTGACGTCCGGGATATCATCCGGGACTTCGAACATCTTTCGGATTACTACATATTCATATCTCTACAACCCTACCGTCACCGAACCTTAAGTGTGTAGACCCTACGGGTTCGGGAGACATGCAGACATGACCGAGACGACTCTCCGATCAATAACCAACAGCGGGATTTGGATACCCATGTTGGCTCCCACATGCTCCACGATGATCTCATCGGATGAACCACGATGTCGAGGATTCAATCAATCCCGTATACAATTCCCTTTGTCAATCGGTATGTTACTTGCCCGAGATTCGATCGTCGGTATCCCAATACCTCGTTCAATCTCGTTACCGGCAAGTCACTTTACTCGTATTGTAATGAATGATCCCGTGATCAACCACTTGGTCACATTGAGCTCATTATGATGATGCATTACCGAGTGGGCCCAGAGATACCTCTCCGTCATACGGAGTGACAAATCACAGTCTCGATCCGTGTCAACCCAACAGATGCTTTCAGGGATGCCTGTAGTATACCTTTATAGTCACCCAGTTACATTGTGATGTTTGGCACACCCAAAGCACTCCTACGGCATCCAGGAGTTACATGATCTCATGGTCTAAGGAAATGATACTTAACATTGGAAAAGCTTTAGCAAACGAACTACACGATCTTGTGCCTGGCTTAGGATTGGGTCTTGTCCATCACATCATTCTCCTAATGATGTGATCTCATTATCAATGACATCTAATGCCCATAGTCAGGAAACCATGGCTATTTGTTGATCAACGAGCTAGTCAACTAGAGGCTCACTAGGGACATGTTGTGGTCTATGTATTCACACATGTATTACGATTTTCGGATAACACAATTATAGCATGAACAATAGACAATTATCATGAACAAGGAAATATAATAATAGTCCTTTTATTATTGCCTTTAGGGCATATTTCCAACATGCGTTCCATTGCCTCCTGATGAACACGACGCATTTCGTTGCCTCCCGATGAACACGACACATTCTGTTGCCTCCCAATGAACACGAGCATTCCATTGCCTCCCGATGAACACGACGACGACGCAGTTTCTCCGTTCCTACCCAGCCATGTACACGTGCCCTGGCCGTACGTATGCGTGAGTAGGCGTTCGAGACCCCACCCATATGTACGTACGTGGCCGTAATTTCTTTCTTGCAAACTGTCTGTTGTATGTATGTGTACATGCTACATGCGCTCCTCTACTACGACACGTGCGCGCCTCTACTACGACATGTGCGCGCCTCTACTACGACACGTGCGCGCCTCTACATGGACCAGTATGTACGTACACGTTCGTGACCAGAATGACAACGCTACGTACGCTTCGACCAGGTGGGTCCCGACTGTCAGGCACTTCCTTGCGTGTGAAGATGTAGCTAGTGGGTCCCAGTAGTCAGGGGGGCGATTTTTTTTGCCCGAACGCACTTCCTTGCGTGCGAAGATGTAGCTGGTGGGTCCCAGTAGTCAGCGGGAATGTTTTTTCATGAAATACGGTGGCCCGTCCGCTGGGTGCCCGCTATCATTTGGAGGAATAATTATTTTGTGTGTAATAAGGAGGCACTTCCTTGCGGCCGTCGTGGACCCAGCTATCAACCTCTCCATGTACATACTCTTTCGATGGAAGTCGTTCCTTGACCACGTTGATAACGCCGCGCCGAGAGCACTAGGGCGGTGGACGACGGCGAGGCCTAGGAAGGGGACGACGCGGAGCCGGGGAAGACGCGGTAGTGGAAACCCGTGCGGAGAGGAGTACGCAGGTTCACTGGTTCGGCTGCGGTGTGAGGCTGCCGTCACCGCAGGGCCTGCCCAGCGGTGGGAATAGTAGGGGGCGGTGAGGCAAGAGCATGCGGCACGACCGGCGTTGCTTTGGGCGACTGGAGCACGAATACCAGAGGTTGAAGAAGCACCGCGGCCGTTGGATGGACATCATATGGTCACTAGAGCTAGAATCGTTCATATTGACTAACTTGACAAAGCCCTTCGTCCCCGTCAACTTAGTAGGCCCACAAGTCAGCCTCCCACCAAGGTGGGTCCCGGCTAGTAGGGGAGTATTCATTTTTTGTGCGTAATAAGGAGGCACTTCCGGTGGGTCCGAGCTGATAGCGGGGGGAACATTTTTTCGCGAAATATAGAAGACCTTCCGGTGGATCTGAGCTATCAGTTGGAGGAATCATTATTTTGCGCGTAATAAGAAGGCATTTCCCTGTGTGGGCACCTACTGTCAGCCTCTTCCGATGGCTGTTGTTTGTTGACCATGTTGACCTCGCCGCGCCGAGAGCACAACGACGATGGACGAGGGCGAGGCCCGGGAAGGGAACCACTCGGAGCCAGGGAAGCCACCGTAGTGGATGCCCACGCTGAGGGGAGTACGAGTGCTGATTGGTCAACTGCGGGGTGAGGCCGACGTCGCTGAAAAATAACAGGATGTGTGGGTAGTTAGAGGGATGGCCTGGCGGGAGCACAACCAGCCATGAAAGGAGGGAGCAGGCAGTCCCGCCGGCGCTGGTTTGGGCGGCTGGAGCAAGAAGATCAGAGATTGAAGAAGCATGGCGGCCGTTGGATGGACATCCAACAATCACCGCTGTGTGTTGACTAAGTTGACAAAGCCTTGCGTACACGCATCAAAAAAAATTGGGACAGCGTCATCGTCAACCTAGTAGGCCGAGAAGTCAGCCTCCAATTCTATGGAAAACAGCATACAACCCATTAGCCATTATTTTCAATAATTTACAGCCTGTTTGCTAATTCTGAAGGATATTTGAAGCCCATATTCTTTTTATTAGCATTACAGATCATATATTCTGGGAACTGCTAAAAAATTCAATGAAATTTTGCATATTTCGGTGGGGTCCAAACTCTTTTAATCATGAAATTTCGAGTCACGTTAAAAATATTTTTCAAAAAAATATATCAGAATAAAATTCAAAAAACAATTCTCCACAAAAAATGAATAAAATTTAGAATCTTAACTAGCAAGATACTCGTTCATTGCATGGAACATGAAGATGCATTTGTATGAGTAGGAGTAGTTTATCTTGTGGGAGAAAAGATGATATTTTAATGTAATTGCCAGTTGGCTTTGGTTTTTATAAGAGTAGAGAGTAGAGAAATCATGAAAAAAATGATATTTTAATGCAATTGCCGGTCAGCTTTGGTTTAAAAATTTACAGCCCATTTCTTACAACTTATAGCCCATTTTCTGGGGAAGCCCATTTCTTACTACTTACATCCCTCCTCGTCTTGAAAGATTTGCAGCCCAGCAGGGCTGAGAAAAGCAAGTAGGCCTCGATTTTGGTATTCTCCAAAAAAGAACAGGGCAAGCCATTTTCAGAAAGAAAAAATATATCAACTCGGCTCGTCATGTGCTTAATAAAAGCATAAGCGTGGGATAGACGGGCCACAGCCCCGCACAGCGCGCAGTTGAGCTCCATCTCTAAAACTAGAAAACAACTAGGTGAGCTGCTCGGTCCCTGGTGTTATCCGCTCGTTGTGTAATTTTCTCGTTTATTGACTACATTGACGATGGCATGGGACCTTGTTGTCAAACAATTAGGAGGAAGTATTTTTTTGGCTTGTAATAACGAGGCACCTGCTTGCGAGATGCAATGACCCTAGTGGATCCCTACCATCAGCCTCTCCACGTACAGTCATCTCCTAATTCCTCTTGGTTGTTGACCATGTTGACAACGCCAGACGACAGCAGGCATAGTGAGCGAACCAAGGCGGAGAACGACAGCGATGCCTCAGACGGGAACGAATAGGAGCCGTGGAAGATGCGGCTGTGTAGTGGCAGGTGGAGGGGAGTACGAGGGCAACAACATGCAACTGAAGCATACAAATGGTACAAAAAGCCCAAGGATTAATTGTTCATCAAAATTTTAGACAAAACCCAGATTGAACATGGCAGTAACATCTAACCCAACCACTCTTTTTTGCAGTCACAAACAAATGGATCGGTCTGATCCATAAAATCAATATCCTGTGCAAAAAAAATATATTTCATAATGACTACAACTTGTTGTAAATAGAAGCTGAGCACGTTTAGAAGCCCATTTTTCCACCTGAAACTTCTTTTTTTGCTGTTCAACATGTCCGTCCATGAGAAATCTCTTGCAGTAAAAATTAAGCCTCATGGACAATAATAACCTCGCATTCAATAGGAAGAATGTGACAAAGCTTCTGTTTGCCTAGTTGGATGCATATCCTTCCATCATTATTATCCTCAAACGAATGTCATGAGAACTGAGAAAATCATGGTGCTTATTACGCCACCGATTGGTTATATGTTTTGCTCCATGTGGTTCTGCCTCAGTAGACATGAAGATTGAAAACAGTTAAGGTCTGAAAAAAAGAGTTTGTCGAAAGAACGACAGCTAAACAGTTAATTATAGTACAATATATACGGGCTTTCAATGTGCATGAAATCATCACCTCTATAGATAAATTCTCTAGAGATCGAAAGCATCGCAGAAAGCCAATAATTATGTTCAGATCAAAACAAAACATTCTGGTATATACATAATCCAGTAGCATTGATAGTCTATCAATGGACGAACTCTTCATTGAGCATATAACATAATATTAGTACCCAAAGTGTACTCCAAGATGATATAAAACTTATGCGCACAAATGAAAAATGCAGCTTATGATTACAAATGTGTAGATGATAATATACGGTACCTGAAAAAGTGAGGAGCCAAACACCAACTCCTTGTGATCATTAAATGGGTCACGAATTACACCGAAGGTCTCCAGTTTGGGCGCAGACACGACAGTTATTTGTGAAGGTCTATAACAATTATCAAGGAGCAACCTTTGAAGTGAAGGGGCATCCTCGATGATGAGCTGATGTCCTTCAAAACAAATTCCAATTCTTTTAAGGTGAGGCGACTTTATTTGGAGACAACTGATACGGATTTCTATTCCCAAAACAATCATCAAGTGCTCAAGGGCAGGGCCACTCAAGTGGATGATGCTGTGCAGTGAGGCCTCCGACAGATAAACCACCACAAGCGAAAGTTTTTTTAGCAGTGGGAGTCGAAGCATTTGTACCAGATCATCTGGTAGATGGCACCGGGTGAAGGTGGCGGTGTGGAGAGAGGAGGAAAACCGCGAGATGGACGATGGTGGTGTGGGCACGAATTCTTGGTGTGTTCGTGGTATGCAACTTTTGTGGTAATGGTACAACTCAAACTGCTGGAGTTTTCCGAATTCGGGGGATGTCAGCCAAGTGTCCACCATGCCGGGTTTGGACAACAGGTAGCGTGTTGGAATGCAGAGGCATTGAATGGGGCCCTGCTGGTGAGAAGAGACGATAGCTCTGAGGAGATCAAATTCAGGAAGGACAGATATCTGACGACAGTTGAGATTGAGGGGCGCGATGCGCCATAGAGGGCGCCACCGAGTTGAGAGGACTTGTGTGCAGCAGCAATCCTTGGTGGGGAGAAGCGAGATGATCTCCTCAAGGATGACGTCCGGGAGATCGCTGATGCGGTCCACCAGAGATTCTACTGGTTCCTTAGATCCGGGTGGGGGCGGGCTCGCCACTTCTTCCCGCGCTACCAGGTGCGGGATCTACAACCGGCGTCGCCGCTAGCGGGAGCCTCATCTTCTTGGCGCTGGGGTTAGCCGACTCCATTTTCCTTGTGGGTGTCGCGCCGAGCTCACGGGTTTGAGCAGAGTAGCCAGAGACGAGCCTAGTGGCAGTGCAAGTGGGGAAGGAGGGCTGGGGATTTCTATAGGAGTGGAAGAAGAGGAGGAGGCATTTTCTGTACGAGTGAGGAAGAAGGTGAGCGGGGGTTTTGTCGACGAGTGAGGAAGATTGGGGAGCAGGGGGAATTGGGGGGAGACGGAAGCGGGAGAGCGAGTTGTTCGTGTTTATAAGGCCCGCTGCACTAACTACTTGCTTTTTCCCAAGAACCGCTCTCTTCTTTTGCGTTGCAATGGATGCTAACACATTTGCAGCAAACACATGAGGCAATAGAGATGACTCAACATGAGTCCATATTTTTCCGTTCCCTTGAAATCATCTTCATTGTCTTGAATCTGAAAAGATAGGAAAATAGTAGCGATACTTAAACGGTGTTGCAAAACAGTAGCACATATCAATAGGTCGGCATGACAAAACATGATCATCTGGGCGAAGGGGATACTGACCTGGCTGAGGAAGATTATATATAATTTCATAAGTCCTTGGTTGATTTCTGCCTTCGGCTGCACTGCTTGTTTGCTCGTCCACACATGATAGGATCGTTCTGCACTGCATTCAGCAAGTCAACGTACGAATGAGCTAATTTCATCTTGCTGTGGTCATTGTACCTAGTTACGAATGTAGGAATACCAGGAGCACCATGAGGTTAGCTAACAGTAGGTAGATGCAGCCATATAAATTTTGTGTGGTGCTACCAAAATTGAGGTTTGTATCCCTTCCCGTTATGAGAATTCTTCTTGAAGTTGGTAGAATGTGACGGCTTGTTCTTTGCATCAAACTTTCCTTTCCCCTGAGATTTGTTCTTGTTTTTTTGGGGCTGGTTGGGCTGGAAGTTCTTCTCGTGTACCATGTGGGCACTAGAAGCTCCCTCAGCGACCCGAGCACGTGTGTCTTTTGCTCTTGCACTAGTAGTAAACGGAGATTCATTACCGGTTCGTAAGGGCCTTTAGTGCCGGTTCTGCAACCTGCACTAAAGGGTGGAGACTAAAGGCCCCCCCTTTAGTACCGGTTCAGCACGAACCACCACAAAAGGCCAACCACATAGCGTGAGCTCGCGCCGTGGTATGGGGGACCTTTAGTACCGGTTGGTAACTAAAGGTATTTTTTATTATTTTTTTGAAAATTTTGGAAAAAATTTTGATTTATTTATTTTCAATTTTCTGAATTATTGGATGATTTAGCCTCTAATCACCCCTCTTAACTGCTCAAGTGTGGATCACTCATTCCAAATCGTCTAACTTCCCGGCCGGCGCACGTGTGTCTTTTGCTCTCGCACTAGTAGAAAACGAAACTTTATTACCGGTTCGCAAGGGCCTTTAGTGTCGGTTCTGCAACTGACACTAAAGGGTGGAGACTAAAGCGCCCCCCTTTAGTACCGGTTTGGCACGAACCACCACTAAAGGCCCACCACGTGGCGTGAGGTCGCGCCGTGTCAAGGGGGACCTTTAGTACCAGTTGTTAACTAAAGGGTTTTTTTTTTGAAATTTTTGGGAAAATTTTGATTTTTTGATTTTCAATTTTTTGAATTATTTGATGATTTAGTCTCTAATCACCCCTCTTAACTACTCAAGTATGGATCACTCATTCCAAATCGTCTAACTTCCCAGCTGGTCACCCATCCTCTCACTACCCCAGCCCGAGCACGCTTAACTTCGGAGTTCTATTCGACTACAAGAAATTTGTTCATTGTTGACCCTCCATTTTGGTCACTGAATCGTCATTATTCATGTTTTATGACCTTTTTTGACCAAATTCAAAAGGTCAATAGTTGGCCGTCAAGAACGAACAAACATGACCTTTCTAAAATTTTGGTCGCACATCTCTATTGACCAAAATTTTGGTTTGGTCATTACCCATTTCTCTGAGCCACATAGGATCTGATGTGGCTAAGCTGACGTGGCATTGCTAGTGACCAAATGGAATCATCATAAATTTCACAGCCCGGTCCACCAATCTAGCCTACATGGGCCTGGCCCAATACATATTTTATTATAAGAAATGTCTGATTTGTATGGGTGATGCATTATTTTGTCAGAAGAATGCATATATCAAGATAGGCCCATTAAAAAGCAAGTACAACAAAATACAATATTGCAGATAAACTGTATATTTCATTTCAGTAACACATCACATCACATGAAATAGAATGCATCATCCAATGACTCCTCGATACACCAAGGTTCAAGGCCCAACAAGTGCACCGTAAAATGATTCTAAAAGTGCACAGAAAAATAGTTATATATGTGCAAGTGCACAACAAAAGGATCCAACAAGTGCACAAGCGCACAACAACATAGTTCTACAAATATTGGATGAGAAGCACAAGTTTTAAGTTATCACACATAACATCAATGAGAAACAAAGCTTCTTGTGCCCTCCTTCTACTCTCCACTTCTTCTGAGTGACTCAGATCATCCTGGTAATAGGAATAAGCAAACATAAGAAAGCATACAAAATATGAGAAAAGAAAGACAAATGGTGGTTTTACATTCAGCAATGAGACTTCACATCAATGAACAGAAACACAAGACATTAAGACATACTCCCACAGAAATTTCAGGACTTGCAAGATTATTCGTGTGTTAGCTCTGAACACTTTGTGCAAAAAAAGCTCACATCAATAACTTCCAAGATCAAGATACGTGAATAGTGTATCTTTAACACAGTATAATAAACATCACAACCATGAGCAGTACAACGCTACACAGCTCGTAAACAACCAAACCAAACTGACTGCAAACTACTCCCTCTGTCCCATAATATAAAAGCGTTTTTACACTACACTAGTGTCAAAAACACTCTTATATGGATGCATTTGTCTGAATTTGTGTGTGACTGTTGCTCATTACATGCTGTGGTGGCAGGCAACAGTTACTACCATTTGCAGATCAAAAAGGACCACTCTGTATATATGCAACAATTACATGATGTGGTCAGTGGTCACACGTCTCATACTGCATTATTAGTGCAGGGAAAAGGACAATGCATGCTGCATTATTTGAGTCTGTCAACTGAAAACAGTAGTATTTCTGGCCATTGCTAGCTAGCATGTGAAATAAAGAAAGAAATAAAGAAAAATCACTAGTATTATGTCTGAAAAATCACTAGCTAGCATATGTTTGCATGACTAATATTCTAGCATATACAATACTTAAATCTATAGATTTACCATCCCTTTCTCAGTTATAGCATATAATAGAAATCCAGCAACATAAGTAAGCACATATCATTTTTTATGATAGCCATTGGGATTCACAACTATATGCAAGAAACAAACATTTTTCAGTTAACATAGAACAGAAACATTCCAACAACAGGAGTGGGCACAGATCAGTTTCCTTTTTCTTGTTTTGGATGGTCATACGGAATCAGAGGCATCCTCTTGCCTGTCTATCAGGAGCCTAGGAACCATATCACTGCAGCTAAACATGGCAAATACAATGCCCCTAGGCAAAATTCAGAATTCCTCAACACCAATACTGTACCCACCCAGCCTTCCTCTCACACAAATTCAGAATTCCTCTCAGGCAGCACATGCGTAGCACAACATGGATAATAGAGAGAGAAGAGAGAAATGAATTAATATTACTACCTCCCGATAGAGCTTGACGTGCAGCTTGAGGGGCTCGACGTAGTCCTCGAAGGCGAGCGTGCCCATGGACCAGATCAGGTCATCTCCGTTGACGATCTTGCACTTCTCCTTCACAGACTTGTCGTTGGCCCTGCGGCGCCCTTGATCACACACGAGTGAGCTCGTACCAGAGCGGGCGCACCCCTCCACCGCCTCCCCCTCACCATCCTCGTGTCCTCGCCCTCGTCATCCTCCACGGGCAGGAGGAGGACACAGCCGACCCCCGCAGCGACAACCCGCAGGAACAGCGCGCGGCGACAGCCGGCCCCTTATTTCCATTCCGCGGCGAGCGGTGATGAGAAGAACTTGGCGGTCCCGCCCCATGGCGTGCTGCTCGTGTTGCTGCTATGGATGCGCGGTGGCGAAGATGGGCGGCAAAGGTAGGGGAGAGGGAGGGGAGGGGAGGGTGCAGACCGGCGGCGAGCGGAAAGGGAGGCAGCCAGCGGAGAGGAAGGCGGATCTGGATCTGGAGCGGCGGTGGGAGGCGGCTACAAGGGATAGCGCTAGGGTTCGCATGCGGGGCTGTGGGCCGGGCTTCATGGGGTGAGAGGGTGAGGGAGTTTTTTGTTTCAGACAAAGATGGGGTGAGGGAGAAAGGGCTACTGTCGGATCCGGGAGCATCCGACGGCATTGGAGGCGCGAGCTGCGTGACATGCCTATGGACCAATCAGAACCCAGTACACGTTATGACCATCTAAATTGGTCGTAATCGACTAAAAATAAGGTGTTGAATCATATAAACAGTTTTATGATATGAGAAATTAAAAAAAACATTCTCATTGTGTCAGCAAATCTAACCTAGTTTTTAGGAAAACTAACAAACTTGGAATTGGAATAAGACAAATATCTTTAAAAATTGTTATGAGAAATGACTTTTTAGGAAAAAAATATTTACTATTTTCGGAGTGAAAAAATTCATTTTTTGAGAAGAATCTACCAAATATTTGTTTCAAAATGGCACCACACCATTTCCAAAATTATAAGACATCATTTTCTGTAAAGTTGACCAAATCTTAACATGTAAAATGTTTTCGATCCACCTCTCATTAAAAAGACAAGTTATGTTTCAAAAAAGAATATACCTGAGCATTCTTTTGTTTTTCTTCTATATTTTCACATGAAAAATAAAAAAATGATCTCATATTTTGCACAAGGGTGCATCTTCGAATTCAAAACAATGTTCACTAAGGGAGTTTTCATTTTCTTTGCACAGATATTTCATTTTCCATTTTTTTAGTGCCCGAAATGAGTTTTTTTGTGAAGGACCTACCATATATTTGTTGCAAAATTGGAACAAATCATGTTTATAAAATTTTAACTATAGCTGGAAGCGGGTCAAATTTGAACTATAGCTGCCTTGTAGTTTGCTCTTTATTTTTTCCAAAAATCATTTCTAGGTACGTAAGTATCTATTTAATTAGAGAAACACCAAAAAAATTCCAAGATTCAACAACTAGCTAGGAACGGTCATTCCCACTGTTTTGACCGCATTTTGAAACGTGCATAAAAAATTTAAAAAAATCAAAAAATTGGGAAACCTTCGCGTTGTGTCATTGTATGTGGCTAAGTTCCCAGGAAAAATAACAAACTTGTAATGCGACAATTATTTTAAAAAGTGTTCTTAGAAACGAGCTATCACATATGGAGATCAATGGTTTTCAAGCCAAATGATCAATCTTATGGCCACATTCATGGCATAGTTTGTTCAAATGATCTCATATTGTGCACAAGGGTGCATATTGGAATGGCAAATAATGTTTCCTAAGGAAGTTCTCATTTTCTTTGGACGAAAAAACCATTTTCCATTTTTCGAGTGCCCAAAAGGAGGTTTTTGTGAAGGACCTCCCAAATAATTGTTGCAAAATTGGACCAAATCATTTTTCTAAAATACTAGGACATATTTAATGCACAATTAACCAAATGTTTGGGTGTAAAAAGTTTTGAGCCACCTCTCATGAAAAAGACAAATTTCCGCCGATTTAGTTGGAAGCGGGTCAAATTTGAACTATAGTTGCCTTGTAGTTTGCTATTTATTTTTTACAAAAATCATTTCTAGGTACGTAAATATCTATTTAATCATAGAAACGCCAAAAAGTTTCCAAGATTCAACCACTAGCTAGGAACGGTCATTCCCGCCGTTTTGACCGCATTTTGAAACGGGCATAAAAAATTCAAAAAAAATCAAAAAATTGGGAAACCATCGCATTGTGTCATTATATGTGGCCAAGTTCCCAGGAAAAATAAAAACTTGTAATACGGCAATTATTTTAAAAAAGTGTTCTCAGAAACGAGCTATCACGTATGGAGATCAATGGCTTTCAAGCCAAATGATCAATCTTATGGCCACATACATGGCATAGTTTGTTCAAATGATCTCATATTGTGCACAAGCGTGCATTTTGGAATGGCAAAAAGTGTTGCCTAAGGAAGTTTTCATTTTCTTTGGACGAAAAAACCATTTTCCATTTTTCGAGTGCCTAAAAGGAGGTTTTTTTGTGAAGGACCTCCCAAATAATTGTTGCAAAATTGGACCAAATAATTTTTCTAAAATACTAGGACATATTTAATGCACAATTGACCAAATGGTTGGGTGTAAAAAGTTTTGAGCCACCTCTCATGAAAAAGACAAATTTCCGCCGATTTAGTTGGAAGCGGGTCAAATTTGAACTATAGTTGCCTTGTAGTTTGCTATTTATTTTTTACAAAAATCATTTCTAGGTACGTAAGTATCTATTTAATCAGAGAAACGCCAAAAAAATTCCAAGATTCAACCACTAGCTAGGAACGGTCATTCCCGCCGTTTTGACCGCATTTTGAAAGGGGCATAAAAAATTCAAAAAAAATCAAAAAATTGGGAAACCATCGCACTGTGTCATTATATGTGGCCAAGTTCCCAGGAAAAATAAAAACTTATAATATGGCAATTATTTTAAAAAAGTTTTCTCAAAAACGAGCTATCACGTATGGAGATCAATGGCTTTCAAGCCAAATGATCAATCTTATGGCCACATACATGGCATAGTTTGTTCAAATGATCTCATATTATGCACAAGGGTGCATTTTGGAATGGCAAACAATGTTGCCTAAGGAAGTTTTCATTTTCTTTGGACGAAAAAACCATTTTCCATTTTTTTGAGTGCCCAAAAGGAGGTTTTTTGTGAAGGACCTCCCAAATAATTGTTGCAAAATTGGACCAAATCATTTTTCTAAAATACTACGACATATTTAATGCACAATTGACAAAATGGTTGGGTGTAAAAAGTTTTGATCCACCTCTTGTGAAAAAGACAAATTTCTGCCGATTCAGTTGGAAGCGGGTCAAATTTGAACTGCAGCTGCCTCATAGTTAGCTATTTATTTTTTACAAAAATCATTTCTATTTACATAAGTACCTATTTAATCATAAATACATGGTTTGGTGGCGATACGTTGAGGTTTGGGCGGTGGCCGAGGTCCCCAACTCTAGACCGCGTAAACTCGCATGCCCGCCGCGTGGTCACTGCGTGACCGTGGCGTTGCCATGTGTTCTGGGTGGCCTAGGCATGTCTGGTGGGTTGGGCACTCCCCAGGTAGGTGATAGGAAGAAAATTACAACATAAGATTCTCACGAGGAGACCGATCGATGCTCAAACATGAATTAGTAGCCAAGTGTTTGATTAGCGGTACGAGAAATGTAAATGGCTAATGGGCGTGAGTTTTGGCTGAGGATGATGAGTTTCTAAGAAGACCGCCTTCACAAATTTTTATCTCAAAAGGAGGAGCCTCGATGGTACTTTCTTTGCAAAGTACCACACTGGACATAAATACGAATGTTGAAGCTGGGCTCAAAATAATGAATGGATTGAGCTGGCATTTGGTGGAGGATGGTTATTCGGGTATTGGAAAGCACTATAGAAAATGGATACTATTTCGACATGCCAAAGTGGTACTTCCTTCACAAAGTGCTGCTCTGAACAGAATAGGAAAATGAATATTGTTGAATTATTTTTGAACTAGGCAAGGGAGGTTTTTGACATATTTGATGAAGATATGATCCAAACAATTTATGAGAATTTTTTGGGAATTTTTGGAATAACAACAATATAGGTTGCTTCACAACCTAGGGCAAAAATTGACACATGGACATGACACATAGGCAAAACTGATGAGATGGCGCCTAGTCATCGCAACCCATCACAATTTACAAGGCTGTGACCATCTATATTGGTCGTTAACAACTAGAAATAAGGCAACAGACTAGCGTTGTTTGCTTTATGACCATTTCGTGTAAGGAAATTATGACCTTTCTGACCAAAATGGTCGCAATGGTTTAGGGTTTGGAGCCCCCCGAACAGCTTTTGACCAATTGGTCTCAAATGGTCATAGATCTATGACCAATTCTTCCAGGGTCACTGATAGAAGGTCACTAGTTGACATATTTCTTGTAGTCCCTCTACTTTCCAAGTCTGCACTTGTTGTTTTCCTCACAAATGTAAGCTGTCAATCCTATTAACCCTCATGAGTTTAGCTTGAGCATTAGGTCATACATTTCACCGTTTGAGTTTGAAACTATTATTCTAAAAAATAGTAATTATTTACTAACACTAATATTTCTTGAATAAGTAGTTTGACTACAATTTGACCACAGTTTGACCATAGTTTGACCAGATTTGACAAAAATTCAAAAAACTAAAATAATTATTTAGTAACACTAATATTATTGAATAATTATTTAGTAACACTAATATTTCAGTCAAAAAAACACTAATATTTCTTGAATAAGTAGTTTGACCAAAGTTTGACCAAAATTCAAAAAAGCTTAAATTTGAGCATATCTTTTTTCCTTTTAGAATTTGAGGATTCTAAAAAATTGCAAACATGCTGTATATTATATTATACGTTTTTTCTGACATCGTATGCAAAAGTTATAGCTGTTTTACTTTTTCATAACAATTTTTTGCAAAACATGTCCAAATTTAAGATTTTTAATTTTCCTAACTAGTAGATTAATAATATAACTACATCTTGAAGAATTTTATTTTTTGAATTTTTTGTCATTTTTTTCAAAACTGAAATGGCAATACACGGGGTGGGGGTAGAGTTTGAAAATTTCCCTATAGTCCCGATTTATGTCTCCAACCGAGACTATTGGTCAGACCCTTTTAGTCCCGGTTCGTGGTACAAACCGGTACTAAAGGTTAGCCCTTTAGTACCGGTTTGTGCCACGAACCTGGACTAAAGGGGCTCGTGGGGCCCCGGCTTGACGCCAGCCTGCCACCATCCCTTTAGTACCGGTTCGTGGCACGAACCGGTACTAAAGGTTCAACACGAACCGGCATTAATGCATAGCCGTTCGAACCGGGAGTAATGGTACCATTAGTACCGGGCCAAAATTGAACCAAGACTATGTTGAACCGGCATTAATGCATAGCCGTTCGAACCGGGACTAATGGTACTATTAGTACCGGGCCAAAATTGAACCGAGACTAATGTGTCTCACATTAGGTCCTTTTTCTACTAGTGTCGCCTTCTCCTCAAAATCAAGAGTGCTAATGAGATCCAAACTAGAAAAATCATGTCTCTTGTTTTTCAGAGAAGTAGCAAAATCATTCCACGAAGGTGGAAGCTTGGCAATGATGGTCCCAGCAACAAATTTGTCCAGCAACACACAATTAGAAGTACTCAAGTTCCTTAGAGACTGATTGTATCTCATGAGTCTGCTGAACAACAGAGCGCTCATCAGTCATCTTGTACTCACATAATTGCTCCATGACGTACAACTCGTTGCCAGCGCCCGAGGGCCCAAACGTGGCCTCGAGCGTAGCCCACATGTCTTTGCCGCTGTCAAACGACATATATGAATCCACAAAGGAATCGTCAAGAACACTCAGCAGGGCGGCTTTGAAGAGGGTATCCATTTTCTCAAAAGCTTCCTGTTGTGTAGGATTAAGATCACCCTCAGGCTTACCCTTTGTGGCGTCATAGCAGTACATGATCTGAAACCAATATACTGCTCTTGTGTGCCACCTTTTATATCGCACCCCCTTAAAAGTAGGCGGCTTCAAAAGCGCAGCAAAACCACTTGGAGTAAATTGCCTATATTCAGGTTTTTGGATTGGATTGCTGAATATATGAGCAATTTACTATGAGATTTAATCTGAATCAGCAGTAAATAGATCATGACAACAATTGCAAACATCAAAGTTATGATGCGGACTAAACCAGGAGGATAGAATCACATATTGTACAGCGGGAGCAGAACCACTGTGGTTGATGTTGTCACTCATGTCATTGATGAAGAGGTTACCGAGGTCGGGGAAGAAGGATGTCGTTAAGGAAGTCATCGCTGGCAGCAGTCACATGAGTGTGCTCCCCAAAAACCTGATCGCCCCTCTCCCATACAGGATCACAAAAGGCGGGGTTCGGAGGACTGCTGTCCCTTCTCGCGGTGCAAGCCGAAAGTAGGGCTGGAGAAGAATTGCGTGGTGGCGCTAAGATCTGGAACGGTGCGAAACCATATGATACAGCGGCGGCTAGGGTAGAGCATGTGAGGTTGGTCGTGCGAGTTAGACCAAGTATAATAGTAGGCCTTTGGCCCCCAAACCCCATGTCCAAGTCAATAATAGCCCCACCAAGGTGTGTCTCAAAAAATGGAGTAATTTAGGCGTCCGTCAGTCCCTTTAGTATAAATACTATATCATCAATAATGGCCCCACCTTTTGTCTCACAAAGTATGTTGGGGCTCCTGCTACAACCGGCTACAAGTTTACAATCTGCTTCTCTTCTCTCTCCTTCAACTAAGCACAAATACTATATTTAAACCCTTATAGCCTGCTTATGTCATCTAATTGTAGTACTTGCTCTAAAGTTACTCTCCACTATGTAGTCTGAAATGGCGGGCGTGCAGCGGGAGGTGCCCTCGGTCGGCGCGCTGCTTCAACGGCGGAAGCAGTGAGAGGTCGCGTCGCCCTGACTTGACATCAATGTAGAGCGGCGGGCTCAGTTGGCGCTGGGTGGGAAGCGCGCACAGGAGGGGGGAGGGGTTTTTGTTGGGCCAAGAAAGTGAGAAGCCAACTTGGGATCGGTCCGGACGGGGAAATATCATGTGCTCCCATACTCTGCATATGACACTAGTCTATG
The DNA here is from genome assembly GCF_002162155.2 of Triticum dicoccoides. Lineage (NCBI taxonomy): Eukaryota > Viridiplantae > Streptophyta > Magnoliopsida > Poales > Poaceae > Triticum > Triticum dicoccoides. The sequence goes on along the minus strand of NC_041388.1, from coordinate 624,639,069 downwards.
TTACTACTCCCTCCTTTCCGGTCTATAGAGATGTTGGGCCAAGAAGGAGTAGAGGCGAGTGGGGACGCATCACGTCATGGGCACTCCGTACGTGCTCGTGTGCGTGCAGCATGCGTGTTTTTTCATCCATGCTAGCTCTAAGGCCGAGGCTGCGGTCGTCTTCGTCTCCGACTAGTCGTTGAGCAACGACGGCAAAGAGGTCCTACAAAAGATGCTTAGGCGCCGTTGTGTGCGAGCTTCGCCGTAGCACGACGAACCAGACGTCACCGCAGATGGCGCACGCCTCCATGCAGCCGAGTGTGTGCGCATGCATGTGTTATTCACGTGCATTCTACGGCCGAGTGTGTGTGCATGCACGTGTTGTGTACTCCTACGTGCGTTGCGTGCTCCATGTTGTGCGCGTATGTGCATGAGTTGGATCGGATGGAGTTAGTGCATTGGCAAGTATACATGTGTGGCTGCTGCGTCCTGTACATGCGTGGCTTGTTGCGTGGTTATCAATATAAACTATAAAAAATCTTCAACTTAGCATCCAGATGTATCGCTTCTCGTGGTTACCGAAGAGTTCATGTTCTTTTATTTGTTTATAGGTGGGTAGGCGGCAAAAAAATAGGGGGAAACGTGCAAGGTTACTTGCAGACCCTCCACCGCGAGGTTCCTTGCTCCTTCTCGGTCATCGGGAATCTTTGTTCTTCAACTCTTTTCTTTTACGAGAGCTTTGTTCATCCTTTTGCCAACATGCGAGACATCTAGCATCAAGGTGCACGTGTCATGCAACAAAATGGAGATAATCAGATAAGAAGTGTGTAAGTGAGTCGTGCACTTCGATGGCACCTACTACGCAATATTCTTTTTCCTTGATGGCACGTGAATAGTGCACGTACTCAACGAGGGAGCACGGGATGCTAGCCATGACATGGTCAGCTCTTTTTTGGAGAGAGAGTACATACTAAATAACTTTGATGTGTCCCGTCAACTCGCAGAACGACGAGAAGCTTTATTACGCCTTCTCCCTCGCCAACGCGTGCGCGGTGGCTCGCAGAACAAGGAGAAACTTTTGCTTCAAGCGGTGGACGTGCAGGAGTTCATTTGGTGTCAGATTTCTAGAAGTACTACTGTCGAACCATCGACTTCTGGAAGAGGCGAAGAGCCAAGCACAAGGTCACCTACTAACCTTAGACTAGGCATAGTGGGAGTAACATAAGTAGGGGTACCTCCTTTTTTTTATTCTGGAAACAACCACACGCGAATATCGAGGTGCTGGTTACATAGAACAAATTTCCTGGAGTCTGTGCTCAGCCCTCCTCTATCTCTCTTCTCAGAAAGCTAGCAGACGCGGAGCCCATCATTTGTTTGCTCATATGCGGTCCAACATGTCAGTGAAAATGCAAGAGGACCCACTGAACCTGTACATCTTTCACCTCGACGTGCTGGTGATGAAAAACAAATCCAATAAAGATCTTCGGTGGCCGCTTTTGGAGTTACTCAAGAGTACTAAGATTCTATTTACAGTTTAACCCAAGATGCACATCACGTGGCTTCAACTACCACTCTATTTTCTTGCATGACACGACCTCGATGCTGGATGTCCCACGTATGTGCAAAAGGAGGAAGAACCCGACCAAATCCTGGGTTGTGCTCTCGAATTAGACTAGTTGTGTAAACTTAAAAAATTTATTGTGTAGTCCCTCCCTTCCTAAATGTAAGTCTTTGTAGAGATTCCACTATAAACCGCATACGGATGTATATAGATGCATTTTAAGTTTAGATTCATTCATTTTGCTCCGTATGTAGTCCACCTAGTGGAATCACTACAAAGACTTATATTTTGGAATGAAGGGAGTAGAATGGATGCAAGTTTTGGTATTGGGAAGAAGAGCACGGCCACCGCATCCAATAAATGCCCCGGACATGACCCCATTTCCCTACCCAAACAGACAGAATCTGGAAAAATGGAGTTCCGTTTGGGGTCATGCATTGGAGTTGGCCTTACAAGTGGGACCGCAGTTCAGGAAACCGACTATTGGCAAACCCCCACCTCGCCCACCGCATGATGGCTGAGTTAGAGAAATGACGAGGTTGAAGAGATTGTTGTAGCACGGACTCCCAGAAATATGGTGTCAGATGGAAGTCATGCTGGTGGCGTGTGCCGTACTCCTGGACGTGAATGCTTGTTTTGGCCCATGCCACCCTACTACTACCACTACTTATATAGTAGTAGTATCGAGGATTCGAGGTGCTGGTTACGTATAGAAAACACATTAACATATGGCCCACCTCACACTATGGCCAAATTTCCTGGAGTCTGTACTAGGTTAAAAAGTGTTCTTTGTGAGGGTGGGTGGCTGGTCTCAAGTTTAAAACTTGTTGTATTACATATACGTAGACGTTGAGATAGTGCAGCAGTTCTGAAAGTTTGAACCCAAACATCAGAATGCAATTTCTACTGGACTCATCCGAGGACCTAGGATGATGGGATTCGCAGCTACAGTAAAAACACCCGCTCGACGCGCGAAACATGTGAAGCTAGTACAAATAGTGTACTACTATTGTTAATTGGCCTCATCCGGTAACCTGTTGCAATGCACGTACAATTATGTATTCAAAAAATATTTTTTTTGCCTCGTCGCAGCACTCACTCAGTGAAGCGACTCAAAAGCCATTCATAAATTTAGTAAGTTTATCACAGGCATATCATTTTATTACATACAACAGGTCATCAACCCAAAACGACAACGAGGATACATTATAGATACTAAAGTTTTCATCACACAACAAATAACAAGCAATGAAATGAACTTCAACTCAACCAATCCTCGGCGTTGGAAACGCTTGCTTTGAACCACAAGTGATTCTCCGGGAAGGGCCATCTATTGTCAATCTCGAGACCAATGCAGGACTGATCATCCAGGATGAAGCGGCCTACTATATCAGTACCAGGGTAGGGAACCACTGAACTGTCCGAGGTATATATACAGTTGCTTATCATAAATGGTACTAGTAATGTTGTGTCAACAGCAGTTGGATCACCTTTCACCAATATTGGATAGTTTTGTCCAAGGAAGAGAAAGTTTTCTCCAAGACTATCAATTCTGTACCAGGGATAAGGTGTTGGCACTAGCACACTAGTATCCATCCCGAATACCACGCAACGGCTGTTGGAATAGGTCCAGAGAGTGCGACCATGGGAGACAACACCTGCTTCCTTAGTAGTAACATCAATAGTGGGTTGTATACAGACAAGAAGAGGTGATCCATCGGAATAAGTGGCCAGGTGCCACTAAGTATATGGGCCCTGCTCGTCCTCATGCTTGTGATCATCACCATCGTCATCTCCCCCTTGGTTATAAATTTTTTCAAGTATAGGTGGTGGAATGTTCACACGACCTTGGAAACACAAGAATAAGGTTGAATTAGTAAAGGGAAACTTGCTAACCTGCATGCGTGTGGATGAAACAATTATAATTACGGTGGAAGACAAACGTCCCAAAACTACGAGGATCCCATGCAAAAACAGTGCCATGAGTGGTGGAAGGAAACACAAGACCCTCGTATTGAATTGCATCACAGTACACATCCGTGTATAGAAACTGATTTTTGAGCAATATCCATCGAGTCGAACCACGAAGGACGGCAACAAGCATGTCAAAAATAGCAACAACTACATAGTTCTTGTAATTCCAAGAGCGGTTGGGAACTCGACAAGTTGTTATCTTTCGTAGAAGACAGTCACCGTGATCGTATTTAAACGTGCGTAGAATATCGGTGTGCTCAACCTCCGGGCAGTCTGTCGAGATTTTTGGAAGTGGAACCTGGTGACGAGTGTACACATTCACAAGTACCCACTCGCAGTTGTACCCAGTATAAACAACCCAATCTCCATTTGCGCCTGCCCAAGCCTTACCCTCAAGCGATGGCATCTTAACATCACACGTATCATTATCAAGCGGCATCAACTTGCACAAGGAGAGGCCTCCATTGTCCCCACGCCAGTCATCAGGGTCACGGCGAAGAACATAGGGGAGATGAAACCGCTCCTGGACCCTTGGGTTCCTTGTAATGATGTTATTAGTTGAGTCGAGAATGGTCTTGAATGAACCTGCCATGCTAGCTGAGGTGATCATGTCACACCGATCAATGAGTTCCTCCACAACGTCATCTTTCAGATAGGGGCGAGAATAACGGGGTTGTTTCCGGCCTGTTCCCTCCATGGAGAAGACGATCGAACAATGGCAGAAGGAAGAGTGAAGGCAAATGGAGGAGGGAGGAAGAGCATGCGACAGCTGTTCCAAATCGAGAGGGAAAGGCGAAGAGTCGGTGGACGGTTGCCAGTTTGCCACGGTACACGAAGAGGCGCCCCGGCCTACATGTCCGTTTGGAAATACTAGAAGAAAAGGACTTGTCATCGTCTCACTAACATGTTGGAACGGGACCACATGTCAACGAAACATGGTGTGTAATTTCTCATGCAAAATGCGATCTGGCCGCGTTGGCACGAGGTGCCGCATTAGTTATCGACCTTTATTTTTTTAACATACAATCTGAAAGGTTAGCTCATGTGGCCATCACACGTGAGCGGATATATAGGTGGGCTAGGTGGGCAGGCGGTTGAGCTGGTGGCAACAATCTGAGTGCTAAAAGAGTTGATCCAATGCTTGGTTTTGTTTTGATTTTCCAACTATGACCATTGGATAGAGTGAATCAATGGCTTACATTCAAAGTTATTCTCATACTACAGAAATTTTTTATTCAGTTGTTGTGCTGCTACCGTCCAATATTCGTAGGTGGTTGTTTCTAGAGTAAAAAAGGAGGTATTAGTACTTACTGTGGGAAAGGTGAAGTGATGGTTGATCCTCCCAAGCAACTTATTATACTATGGGAATATGGGAGTACCAGCGGATTCAAATAACAGAGAAATGATGGTTGCTTCATCCGAGCAACTTACTATGGCGAAGGTGGGGCTCTATGATTTGACTGCTCACTAGTCATTACTACTGCAGCGCAACGACCGGGGTGAATCTTTCCCTGCAGTTGTGTTGTGCACTCAATATTGGTGCATGGCAGGTGGAGCCGAATGAAGGATGTCCAACATGTCGGCAAAACGAAGTCGAATTGTTTCTTGCATTGCTATCAATCCTTCAGGATTTGTTTATATGTACGCATAATTTTAATTAAATTGTCATGTGATGCAATGAAAGTTTCAACTTTGGTTCCTGCAAGAAAAGAAAAGGTTTCAACTTAGGATTCATGTGTCTTTCCTCAAGATTATCTCGTTACAACATTCCATCAAATTCAAATGAAACTACCATGGCTACTAGGGAAAACCTTATACACAGAATCTTAGCAGCAGCGCGGCATAAAAACAGGTGCTGCTGCTAAGTAGTGGCAGCGCGTCTACGGAAAGCTCGCTACTGGTGCAAACTTAGCAGTAGCGCGTGACGCTTAAACCGCGCTGCTACAAAAATCCACCGACAGTACACAACGACATAAGTTTACCAGTAGCGCGGTGCCAGGGAGTGCGCTACTGCTAATGCCATAGTAGCAGCGCACATTTTTGTCACCTCGCTGCTGCTAATTTTGAAAATGTTTTTTTGCCTCGTCGCAGCACTCACTCAGCGAAACGACTCAAAAGCCATTCATAAATTTAGTTAGTTTATCACAGGCATATCATTTTATTACATACAACAGGTCATCAACCCAAAACGACAACGAGGATACATTATAAATACTAAAGTTTTCATCACACAACAAATAACAAGCAATGAAATGAACTTCAACTCAACCAATCCTCGGCGTTGGAAACGCTTGCTTTGAACCACAAGTGATTCTCCGGAAAGGGCCATCTATTGTCAATCTCGAGACCAACGCAGGACTGATCATCCAGGATGAAGCGGCCTACTATATCAGTACCAGGGTAGGGAACCACCGAAATGTCCGAGGTATAGATACAGTTGCTTATCATAAATGGTACTAGTAACATTGTGTCAACAGCAGTTGGATCGCCTTTCACCAACATTGGATAGTTTTGTCCAAGGAAGAGCGAGTTTTCTCCAAGACTATCAATTATGTACCAGGGATAAGGTGTTGGCACTAGCACACTAGTATCCATCCCGAATACCACGCAACAGCTGTTGGAATAGGTCCGGAGAGTGCGACCATGGGAGACAACACCTGCTTCCTTAGTAGTAACATCAGCAGTGGGCTGTATACAGACAAGAAGGGGTGATCCATCGGAATAAGTTGCCAGGTGCCACTGAGTATATGGGCCCTGCTCGTCCTCATGCTTGTGATCATCACCATCGTTATCTCCACCTTGGTTATAAAAAATTTCAAGTATAGGTGGTGGAATGTTCACATGACCTTGGAAACACAAGAAGAAGGTTGAATTAGTAAAGGGAAACTTGCTAACCCGCATGCATGTGGATGAAACAATTATAATTATGGTGGAAGACAAACGTCCCAAAACTACGAGGATCCCATGCAAAATCAGTGCCATGAGTGGTGGAAGGAAACACAAGACCCTCGTATTGAATTGCATCACAGTACACATCCGTGTATAGAAACTGATTTTTGAGCAATATCCATCGAGTCGAACCACGAAGGACGGCAACAAGCATGTCGAAAATAGCAACAACTACATAGTTCTTGTAATTCCAAGAGCGGTTGGGAACTCGACAAATTGCTGTCTTCCATAGAAGACAGTGACCATGATCGTATTTAAACGTGCGTAGAATACCGGTGTGCTCAACCTCCGGGCAGTCTGCCGAGATTTTTGGAAGTGGAACCCGGTGACGAGTGTACACATTCACAAGTACCCACTCGCAGTTGTACCCAATATAAACAACCCAATCTCCATTTGCGCCTGCCCAAGCCTTACCCTCAAGCGATGGCATGTTAACATCACATGTATCATTATCAAGCGGCATCAACTTGCACAAGGAGAGGCCTCCATTGTCCCCACGCCAGTCATCAGGGTCACGACGAAGAAGATAGGGGAGATGAAACCGCTCCTGGACCCTTGGGTTCCTTGTAATGATGTTATTAGTTGAGTCGAGAATGGTCTTGAACGAACCTGCCATGCTAGCCGAGGTGATCATGTCGCACCGATCAATGAGTTCCTCCACAACGTCATCTTTCAGATAGGGGCGAGAATAACGGGGTTGTTTCCGGCCTGTTCCCTCCATGGAGAAGACGATCGAACAATGGCAGAAGGAAGGGTGAAGGCAAATGCAGGAGGGAGGAAGAGCGTGCGACAGCTGTTCCAAATTGAGAGTGAAAGGCGAAGAATCAGTGGACGGTTGCCAGTTTGCCACGGTACACGAAGAGGCGCCCCGGCCTACATGTCCGTTCGGAAATACTAGTAGAAAACGACTTGTCATCGTCTCACTGACATGTTGGAACGGGACCACATGTCAACGAAACATGGTGTGTAATTTCTCATGCAAAATGCGATCTGGCCGCGTTGGCACGAGGTGCCGCATTAGTTATCGACCTTTATTTTTTTAACATACAATCTGAAAGGATAGCTCCTGTGGCCATCACACGTGAGCGGATATATAGGTGGGCAGGCGGTTGAGCTGGCGGCAACAATCTGAGTGCTAAAAGAGATGATCCAATGCTTGGTTTTGTTTGGATTTTCCAACTATGACCATTGGATAGAGTGAATCAATGGCTTACATTCAAAGTTATTCTCATACTATAGAATTTTTTTATTCAGTTGCTGTGCTGCTACCGTCCAATATTCGTAGGCGGTTGTTTCTAGAGTAAAAAAGGAGGTACTAGTACTTACTGTGGGAAAGGTGAAGTGATGGTTGATCCGCCTGAGCAACTTATTATACTATGGGAATATGGGAGTACCAGCGGATTCAAATAACAGAGAAATGATGGTTGCTTCATCCAAGCAACTTACTGTGGCGAAGGTGGGGCTCTGTGATTTCACTGCTCACTAGTCATTACTACTGCAGTGCAATGACCAGGGTGAATCTTTCCCTATAGTTGTGTTGTGCACTCAATATTGGTGCATGGCAGGTGGAGCCGGATGAAGGATGTCCAACATGTCGGCGAAACGAAGTTGAATTGTTTCTTGCATTGCTATCAATCCTTCAGGATTTGTTTATATGTACGCATAATTTTAATTAAATTGTACTGTGATGCTATGAAAGTTTCAACTTTGGTTCCTGCAAGAAAAGAAAAGGTTTCAACTTAGGATTCATGCGTCTTTCCTCAAGATTATCTCGTTACAACATTCCATCAAATTCAAATGAAACTACCATGGCTACTAGGGAAAACCTTATACACAGAATCTTAGCAGCAGCGCGGCATAAAAACAGGCGCTGCTGCTAAGTAGTGGCAGCGCGGCTACGGAAAGCTCGCTACTGGTGCAAACTTAGCAGTAGCGCGTGACGCTTAAACCGCGCTGCTACAAAAATCCACCGACAGTACACAACGACATAAGTTTACCAGTAGCGCGGTGCCAGGGAGTGCGCTACTGCTAATGCCATAGTAGCAGCACGCATTTTTGTCACCTCGCTGCTGCTAATTTTGAAAATGTGCACAGGGTTGGCCCGTTTAGCAGTAGCGTGTGACAGGAAAGCGCGATGTTGCTACGCTCTTAGCAGCAGCGCGCTTTCTCTCCCGCGCTACTGCTAAGACGCAGGACCCACCACCTTTTCCACCTCCCCCTCCCTATCTCCTCTCCTCCTTTTCCCCTACCCTCCCACATCCTCCCTCTCTCACTCTTCTTCTTCCTCAATACTTCTCCCCCCATTACTCTCCCTCTTCTACCTACCTTTCTCTCTCTTCATTACTCCTAGCTATAACTACACCACCTCCATTAATTCATCCCCTTTCTCTTTTTCCTCCCCCCTCCACTAGTTGAAGTTGTCTCCTCCCAAATTAGCTGGCTAGGTACATGTAGCATTTAGTTAAGTGACCTATTTGCCCCCTAACTAGATCTTTCTTTGTCAAGAAGAGCTTTGTGCACTTTTGACCTCCCTACATCATCATCTCCACCGTGTGCTCTATATCGAGATAGAGGTGTGATTAATATTTCATGCTTTTGCCAAATGGAAATATGTTTATGCATGTGTGTGTGATATTTTTATGGAAATTGTGTGTGTGGCATGAGTTGAGGCCAAATTGTGCGTTTGAGTTTCCTATGTTTTGCCGAAATGTCGATTTATTTCCGTTTCGGTGAATTCCGGGCAAACTCTAGACCTATATATGTCCTACTTTTAAGGAAGTTCATGCCGAATTTTTGTATGACTTTGATGAATGCATGCATTTTTATAATCAATTTGTTTATTATTACTATGCAGAGTTCACGATGGTCAGTGGAACGATGGTGGACAGGTGGTTGCGGTCGGCGGTGCAGGACATGAAGGAAAATAACCTGACAGAGGTTTTATGTCCGTGTAGAAAATGCAAAGGAATAGTTTGGCTTGACCCCCATGTCGATGGTCGTGTCAAAGCGCACCTTCTCATGACTGGTTTCATGGATGGCTATACTTGGTGGATAACTGAAGATGAGGATGACGATGTTGAGGATGCCGACGAGGCAGGCAATTATGACACGGGGCAAGACGAAGAGATGATCGATAATGGCGGCGGGGAAGAGGCCGGACATGGCGGCGGAGAAGGGGCCGGACATGGCGGTGGAGAGAACGACATGGACTCCATGCAGCAGAGTTCGTCGGTACTAAGTTCAATCGTGCAGGACCCTCATGTTCAAGCATTGCTTCGCAAGGAGACGAGTACTGAGAGAGCTGCTTCTAGAGAGGAGGATAAGCTGGAGCAACAGGTGGTAGACTCGACCACTCCATTGTATGATGGTTGCAATCCTGAGGTGACCCGCTTGAGTTTCACGCTCCAAGTGCTGAAGACGAAGGCTAAAAACAAATGGACCGACACTAGCCTCGATGAGCATCTCAAGTACCTAAAGGATGTTCTTCCCAAGGGTAATCTATGTCCTAGTAGTGTTGATGAGGCCAAGAAGATCGTGTGCCCTCTTGATCTGCCACACGTTAGATACCATGCATGCATCAACGATTGCATAATTTATCGGAAGGAGCACGCGGAAAAAACAAGTTGTCCGGTGTCCAATGCTTCTCGACACAAGAAGGCCAGGAAGAAATGTCCCCAGAAAGTGGTATGGTACTTACCGATCACTCCCTGTCTCCAGAGGTATTTTGTAGATCCCAAGGAAGCAAAGCTAATGCGCTGGCACGCGGAGAGGAAGAAGCCCGATGATGGAGATGATCCGAAGCTGAGACACGTCAAGGATGGAAGCCAGTGGAGAGCATTGAACAGCTTCTATCGGTATTTTGAATGTGATGCAAGGAACATCGTGCTCAGCGCGTGTACCGATGGCATGAAATCAAAGTACATTCACATGAGCATGCTTATTCAAGGGCCGAAACAACCAGGAAATAATATTAATTTGTATCTAGGGCTACTTCAGGAGGAGTTAGACACGTTATGGAAAACACCGGCCAAGACATGGGACGCCAGCAAAGGCGAGTATTTCAACATGAGAGCCGCGCTGATCACGACAGTGCATGACTATCTTGGTTACGGATATGTGGCAGGCCAGGTGTGCTATGGATATTGCGGATGCACGCGGTGCATGGATGATACGATGTCTCAGCAGCTAACGTCAAGGAAAGATGGCGGGTCTGGGAAAATCGTGTACATGGGGCATCGAAGATGGCTCGAACAGGACGACCCATGGAGAAACCGTGGAGATCTATTCAATATTCATGCTGAGCATCGAGGACCTCCACGTAAGCGGAGCGGTGCCGAAATCGATGAACTGTTGAAAAACTGGAAGGAGTGCCCCGCGCCGGGAAAGATGATGAGAAAGGCGCCGGATCTGCTGCTGAAGGTATGGAAGACGAGGTCTGTGTTCTGGGACTTGGAGTACTGGCACAAACTCGATACACCTCATTGCCTTGATCAAATGCATATCTGTAAGAATGTCCTTGAGAGCTTGCTCGCAACACTGATGAACATGCCGAATAAGACCAAGGATGGGCCGAAGGCAAGAAAAGACTTGGAAGATTTGGAAATCAGGGAAGATCTGCACATGCCGCCACGTAAAATGTTAGACAAGACAGAGACAGAGACAGAGGCACGGGAGAAGAAGGGCAAGAAAATAAAGAATGAGGATTATTGCCCCAATTCTTGCTTCACCTTAAGTCAGGCTGAGATCAATCAATTCTTTAAGTGCCTTACCAGAGTCAAAGTTAGTTCCGGTTACTGTGGCAAGATAAGTAGATATCTAGACCTGGACAAGAAAAGGTTCAGCGGGATGAAGTCTCATGACTGTCATGTGATGATGACGCAGATATTACCTGTTGCCCTTAGAGGGATAGTGGACAAGAACGTCCGTGACACGCTTATTGGTCTCTGCAAATTTTTCGATGTCATCTCTCGAAAGTAGATCAGTGTGAAGCAGATCTAAAGGCTACAGGAAGAGATCGTCGTGATACTGAATGAGCTTGAGATGTACTTCCCGCCCGCGTTCTTTGACGTGATGGTGCATCTGTGTGTCCATATTGTGGATGACATAATAGACCTGGGGCTGTCATTCCTGCACAACATGATGTCGTTTGAGAGGATGAATGGGATCATCAAAGTATTCGTTCATAACATGTCCCGTCCGGATGGAAGCATCGTCCAGGGCTATTTGACACAAGAGTGCATCTTTTTCTGTGAGAATTTTCTATATGGCGCAGACCAGCCGCCTGGTGTTAGTGTTGGTTTGCCCGTTAACAAGCATGATGGGAGGCTCGAAGGAGAAGGTCACTGCAACGATCGCAGGGAACTGCACGTGGCATACTCAGATCGACGCAGCGACTTTCACTGAGCAAACTTGGTAGTGCTACAACACCTAGACGAGGTAGATCCTTTCGTGGCACTGCACAAAGAAATTATCGCAAAGAAGTATCGTGACTGGGGGGTATGCAGGACGGATGCCAATGTTACTAGAGAGCACAACTCCACTTTCCTGCATTGGTTCAAAGAGCATATTATTGCTAATCCCCCTGAGGAGGGCTCTAAGGACCGATTGCTCATATACGCCTTAGCACATGGCCCCTCGCCCAACCTCGTAACCTATCAGGCATATGATATCAATGGATACACGTTCTACACGGAGGCCAAAGATATGGACAGTGATGAATATCAGAACTCAGGGGTGACGATGGAATGCATGACCGGCAGCGAGAACGGCGCAACTGGAGATTTTATGGAGGGGTTGAGGAGAGCTGGGAGCTTGACTACTCTGGACTGCACAACACGATGATGTTCCGTGTCAAATGGGCTAAGAATGTCGAAAGAGAAAGCCGGATTTTCACTACCATGACTATACCCGACGCCAAGAGCGCTACCGTGAACGCTATCGCAAAAAACGAGCCATGGGTACACGCTAAGCACGTGACACAATGCTTCTTCATAACCGACCCATGCAATCCCAGTCGTGTTGTCGTGAGGAAAGGCAAAAGAAACATCATTGGAATGGATGGATTCGCCAACGCGGAAGACTATGATCAGTACGACAACCCAATGAGGGAAGATGACGATGATGATGAAGTATACGTCAAAATAAGAATCAATACTACATTACCAAAGAAATATCGTACTCCATGGAAATGGCAAAGTCACAATGAGGGGCTCAATTATTCTTCGACGAACAAGAAGGGAAAGAAGCTGACTCAAAAACGAAAACGTCAGCGCTGAGGAATCGGTCAAATGATGTAATATATATATATATGTTCCTATTTTGTATACACACTTAATTATCCATTATTATGCATGGGTCCAATGATGTAATATATATATGTTCCTATTTTGTATACACACTTAGCCATTATTATGCAAGGGTCCAATGATGTAATATATATGTTCCTATTATGCTAAGGAAAATAAAAAAGGGAAACTGGTTATAGCAGCAGCGCTTTAGTGAAAAAGAGCTACAGCTAGTCAAGGTAGCAGTAGCGGTTTCTGCAGAAAATAGCTACAGCTAGTCAAGGTAACAGTAGCGGTTTCTGCAGAAAACCGCTACAGCTAGTCGAGGTAGTAGTAGCGCATTTCGTGTAAACGCGCTACTGCTACGTCCACTTAACCCAAAATTATCCCTCTCCCTGCTTCATCCCGCCTCTTTTCCCCCAAATCCCCACTCTCTCTTCCCCGGCCCCGTCGCACCGCCGCGCCCGCCCCCGACCTCGGCGCGCTCGCCCCCGACCCCGGCGCCCCCGACCCCGCCGCGCCCGACCCCGCCGCGCTCGCCCCCGACCCCGCCGCCCTCGACCCAGGCGCGCTCGCCCCCGGCGACGGCGCTCGCCCCCGACCCGTCGGCCCTCGCCTCCCTCCTCTGCTTCCTCCCCTCCCAACCTCGGCCGTCGTCGGGCCTGCCTCCTCGCCCTGCACCCTCTGTAAACCACCCCTCTCTCGCTCTCTCTGCTAGCTAGGGCTAATTTACTTAGGTTTTAGTTATGTTAATTAGGTTATCTATTTAGTTATGAATTTAGATAGGTTTCAAAATATGCTGAATTTACCACCAAATTTGAACTAGACATGAGATATGTGGATATGTCATGTTTTGGACATGTCATGTTTTGGTAAATGATCCGAGTTGCCTATGTTACGCCGGAATGTTGATTCATTTCCGTTCCGGTGAATTTCAGGCGCTCGATATGTCCATTTTTTAGCAAAGGTCATGCCGAAATTTCCCGTGAATAAAGGCATGATTTGTGCTACATAGTTGGCATATCGAGTGCTGGCACATAGATTTCTTTTTTATCTCATTTCTCATTTATTCATACTTTTAGAAATAAATGAGGACACTTAATCATAGGAAACATGTCGAACAACGAAGAAACTGGGCCTTCTGACCAAGATGCAGACGAGATGGATTATGAGGGTGAACAAGACTACCTCGACTTTTTGACTGCTGAGCAAGGTTTGCAGGTCCGCCTCGATGATGGTACTGACGCCAACACCGACACCGACAGCGCCGGCACCGATGGCGGCGCCGAGACCAGTGGGGAAGGTACCGCCGGGGAAGATACCGGCACCGATGCCGGTACGAAAAGAGGCATAAGAAGCAGAGGATACGAAAACCTAACAAACTAGGGATTGGACGACTTGTGATCACAAAGATGGCACCTGGCAAGTTTGAGCCGTTAGAGCCGGAAGAACCTCGCAAGTGCTATGGGAACCAAGTAGGATGCATCCTACGGGAATGCGCGAGCATCAATGACGATGACTTAAGGAGTAAAGAACATTTGACGCAGTTGCTCCTAACGAAGTTACACAAGAGATTCAAGTTCCCCGATCGGGTTGATAACATAGAACAACTGTGGGATGATCCGAAGATGAAAAAGATTAACAATCACGCCATGGGCATGTTCAGCCATGATTTGGCCTCCTGGAAATCAAGGGTGAAACGAGTTATTGAGGCTGAGGAACCCCTGTCCAAGATTCTAGAGGAAAATCCGACACTTACGGAAGAGGAGTTCAAAAAGTTCAAGGACACTTGCGCTACCGAGGACGCCAAGGCTAAGGCTGCAAAATTCAAGAGCCTTCAGCAAAGGAACATGGGGAAGCATCGCCTCGGAAGCCGTGGCTACCTCGGGAAAAGGCCCATATGGGATAAGGAGGACGCGGAACATAAAGCCGCGGGTCTCCCAGACCCCTTCGCGAAGTTCACCAACCCCTTGGAGCAAGACTTCATCAGGGCCCGCTACAAGTGGGACAAGGAGAAAAAGCTTTTTTACACAGACAAGATCATGAGGAAATTGATTAGACTACTGGAGAAGCAACACCAGCTTGCAGCCGAAAACCCTACTTCTCTGATGAGGCCCAAGTGGGACACCCCTCTCAACCGGGCCTTGAACGAACTTAAGGGACTCCCTTTGGGCCAGCGGCCGCAATATGGTCGTGTGCACGCCGCTGGAGATGGCGCCACGTGGAAGGTGTTTTACAACGATGGCCCGGAGGCCAAGAAGCAGAAAAAGAAGTTTAGTCAGGCGGAAATCGACGCGAAGGTGAAGCTTGCGGTCGAGAAAAATGCAGCTGAGGACGCAAAAAAAGCAGCCGAGGACAAATATGAGTTGCTACAACAGGCAGTCAATGCCACTGTAACTGCCTGCAGAAATGATTTTGCTACTAACTTGGTTCCGGTTATCATCAACTGGACGAAGGAAAATCCAGACAAGACGGTACATGATTTCTCGTTGCCCAGTTTCGTCGGGAGCAACTCCATGAACAACAACACCATCGCACCATCACTTGCTCACGCAACTGGGCCTCCTCTCGCAGTCGCTCCTGCTCATAGCAGCCCGTCCTCAGTGTCTAGCGCGCTTGGTGGGCCTTCGTCTTTGGTTGAGCTCTACGTCGTCACGGTAATTACATGTCGCACCAACATATATATATATATATATATATATATATATATATATATATATATATATATATATATAATATTCCATTTTTGTTGCCTTTCGGATGTTTTAAGCCACAGACATATGTGTTTGCAGGCGAAAGAAACCCCGTGCACCATAGTCTACTTGATCAAAGGCCAGAAGGTGGATGTGGGAAAGGGGATGATAATGGACCCCTTGCAACCCACGTTCCACAACCAGCCGATCCCTGCTGGGCACTTCAGGGTTAGCTTGTCCAGTGTGAAATCGGGGCACGAGGATTTGCCTCCTCCAGTATAGCATGTGGAAGCGGACGATGAGACCCCGCCGTGGATTGGAAGCTGCAAGGGTTGGGTGCTGCTATGGCCGAAGAATCTTATTTGTATGGAGCCGGCCGAGAGCACACCAATAACCACACATCAACAAGCATGTGCGGAGACCACCACCCTGCCTACGCAATTACCAGCTCCTGTAGTGTCGGGTGAGAGCGGCAGACGACATGATGAAGGGGGTGCAATAGTGCTGGCTGATGTAATTTGTCCTGTAGAACAAAGAATGGATGATGAGACAGAGGTCGACCCTATGGATTTCCTCAATACAAACGCGTATGACTGTGACATAGAATTGATGAGTCAACCATATGACGAATCGGGCTATCAGCTTGCTAATGAGGATATGGATGATATGCCCGGGAAGGAAGGTCGTAGCAGGGATTGCAAAAAGTCTCTCTTCATGAAATCCTCACAGGACACGCCTGAAGATGCCGCCTCAACACAGGCTCAACTATCCCAGCGCGAGGGTCGTACAGTACTTAGCCCGGGAACACTAGGGCAAGGGTTAAGGAAGGGTCTGGAAGGTGTGCCCAAGAAAAAGGAGAGAAAGAGATCAGGGAAGATAGCTGCCTCCAAACAAGCCAGAGCACATAGCAGCCAAACGATGCATTCTGAAGAGCGTGTACCTGTGAAAGGTGCGGCCATGTTCCATCTCACGGGCGAGCCGATGCTACCGCCGAAACCACTGGAGGCACTATCAGGGGATCTCAGGAGACTGCACGACCATGTGCTGTCGACTGAGAAAAGCCTACTAGCCTCAAAAGATCCAGGATATCCGACATACGCGGATCGTGTGCCTGAGGGGAAGTGCTACGTCGAGACACGGCCCGCGGAGGTGTTCTTCCTGCGGTTTGACCATATCTTTGAGATGTTTCTGACAAGGTGGCTCGATTTTACAATCGTCCGCCTTTTTGCGCTACATATGAGCTCTGTCATGAAAAGTGAAGAAGTCTCGCAAATCTGTGTGGCGGATCCGTACTACATGCACGAGTCTTTCTTGAGTCTCGGCGACTTTGAGCGTGAAACTGCTAGGGACTACCTCCAAAACTTCATGGTACAGAATAAGGACCGGGAAATTGTCCTCGTGCCTTATCATCCAAAGTAAGTCAGTTTCGAACAACCCTTTCATACATTTTGATCATTCCTTCTCTCTCTATGTGGAATAATTTGAGGTGTCTTTTCCCCGCAACATTCGTTCTTTATCCACAAGTCTCCCACGCCATGTATTTTAACCCTTCCAGAGACTACGAGAAAAAAGACTACACCCACATAATGAATATTCTAGATGATGCTCTCCAAGGCTTCAGCTTTAGAGGTGGCCACATGCAGATCAGGAAACAAAGGAACAAGAAGATGGGTTTCGCGCACAAAACTAACTTCTCCTGCATCCAAGTCCCAAAACCAAGCAAGAAGGATGGATTGTACATCCTCCATATCATGAATCAGTTCAACACGGATCACCAAAAGCTTCGCATGAGAAGCAGAAATGATGATCATATCCACAAGTGGCTAGAATCTCATGGAGAAGCGGATTATAAACTTAGAGATGACATCTTTCGCATCCAAAGCGACATTGCGACGATCATCATGAAAGAAGTCGTCGATGAGAAGGGGATGTTCCACCACGGCCCTATATCACGAGCTGACGTCCGAACTCGCATAGACATGCAACGTCTAGACCTCGCGCCGTTCAAGAAGCTAGGGTCCATCCTTGATGATATGGAAGGATGGAACTTCTAGTGATTTATGATGCCAATGATGATGATATGTGTCGGTTGAACTTGTATACTATTTGTAGTGATGCAACTTTGTGATGTCCATGATCCCTGCCGAACTTGCGTAATGCTACTTTGTTAGTTTGCGTACGATGACCTGCGTACCTCTAGTTAATTAATTTGCGTATTGTATGTTGCATCTAGTTGCTAACCCTTTCTTTTTCGGTGTTCTCTAGTATATTTTGTTGCATATATATGATTGTACATCCTCTTCATGAACATGCATCTCTAACAGGTACCTAGTTTCTTGATGGTGAGATGGAACTGCTATGTCGTGTACAAAGGGAAGGTTCCGGGGGAGTACAACGAGTGGCATGAGTGTCAGGCGCAAGTGAATGGGTTCTCGGATGCCAGCCATAAAGGCTTCAAAAGCAGACAAGAAGGAGAAGCTAGTTACTTGAGGTTCACGCTAGCGCGAGAGAGGACTCGTAACCGCCATCTCATGTACTGCATAGTTCCCCTCTCACTCATAGTGATAGCTCTTCTCGCGTATACCTTTGTTTAGATGGATGACGTTGTAGTTGCAAGTATTCGAGACTTGCATGTATCGCTATTTTCGAGATGATGACAAGATACCACTTTGTGTTGGATGATGATTATGACGAGACTATTTGTATGTATATGCTATGATTACATCTGTGGTCTCGCAGGCATTTGTATGTGTATCATGATGACATTTGTATGTGCTAAAGATTCTTCTATAAAGCCTGTTCAAATACAAAAAAAATATGCCGAAAAAAACAAAAAACTACTAAAATTAGCAGTAGCGAGTGCAGAAAAGTTAGCAGCAGCGCGGTTGTAGCAGTAGCGCGCACAGGGGAAGCGCGCTATAGCTATTAGCAGCAGCGAGGTTCCTTTAAGTGCGCTGCTGCAACATTTGTGTAGCAGTAGTGCGGGTGGACCAGCGCTACTGCTATACGTTAGCTGTAGCACCTTATTGGTAGCGCGGGTACCCGCGCTGCCGACAGGCCTAAAACCCGTGCTGCTGCTAGCCTTTTCCCTAGTAGTTAGAATGGATGCAAGTTTTGGTATTGGGAAGAAGAGCACGGCCACCGCATCCGAGAAATGGCCTGGACATGACCCCATTTCCATACCCAAACAGACAGAATCCGGAAAAATGGAGGTCCGTTTGGGGTCGTGCGTTGGAGTTGGCCTTACAAGTGGGACCGCAGTTGAGGAAACCGACTATTGGCAAACCCCCACCTCGCCCGCCGCATGATGGCCGAGTTAGAGAAATGACAAGGTTGAAGAGATTGTTGTAGCACGGACTCTAAGAAATATGGTGTCAGATGGAAGTCGTGCTGGTGGCGTGTGCCGTACTCTTGGACGTGAATGGTTGTTCTGGCCCATGCCACCCTACTACTCCTACTACTTATATAGTAGTAGTATCGAGGATTCGAGGTGCTGGTTACGTATAGCAAACACATTAACATATGGCCCACCTCACACTATGGCCAAATTTCCTGGAGTCTGTACTAGGTTAAAAAGTGTTCTTTGTGAGGGTGGGTGGCTGGTCTCAAGTTTAAAACTTGTTGTATTATGTATACGTAGACGTTGAGATAGTGCAGCAGTTCTGAAAGTTTGAACCCAAACATCATAATGCAATTTCTACTGGACTCATCTGAGGACCTAGGATGATGGGATTCGCAGCTACAGTAAAAACACCCGGCCGACGCGTGAAGCATGTGAAGCTAGTAACAAATAGTGTACTACTATTGTTAATTGGCCTCATCCGGTAACCTATTGCAATGCACGTACAATTATGTATTCGAAAAATATTTTGTTGCCTCGTCGCAGCACTCACTCAGCGAAGCGACTCGAAAGCCATTCATAAATTTAGTAAGTTTATCACAGGCATATCATTTTATTACATACAACAGGTCATCAACCCAAAACGACAACGAGGATACATTATAAATATTAAAGTTTTCATCACACAACAAATAACAAGCAATGAAATGAACTTCAACTCAACCAATCCTCGGCGTTGGAAACGCTTGCTTTGAACCACAAGTGATTCTCCGGAAAGGGCCATCTATTGTCAATCTCGAGACCAACGAAGGACTGATCATCCAGGATGAAGCGGCCTACTATATCAGTACCAGGGTAGGGAACCACCGAAATGTCCGAGGTATAGATACAGTTGCTTATCATAAATGGTACTAGTAACATTGTGTCAACAGCAGTTGGATCGCCTTTCACCAACATTGGATAGTTTTGTCCAAGGAACAGCGAGTTTTCTCCAAGACTATCAATTATGTACCAGGGATAAGGTGTTGGCACTAGCACACTAGTATCCATCCCGAATACCACGCAACGGCTGTTGGAATAGGTCCGGAGAGTGCGACCATGGGAGACAACACCTGCTTCCTTAGTAGTAACATCAGTAGTGGGCTGTATACAGACAAGAAGGGGTGATCCATCGGAATAAGTTGCCAGGTGCCACTGAGTATATGGGCCCTGCTCGTCCTCATGCTTGTGATGATCACCATCGTTATCTCCACCTTGGTTATAAAAAATTTCAAGTATAGGTGGTGGAATGTTCACATGACCTTGGAAACACAAGAAGAAGGTTGAATTAGTAAAGGGAAACTTGCTAACCCGCATGCATGTGGATGAAACAATTATAATTATGGTGGAAGACAAACGTCCCAAAACTACGAGGATCCCATGCAAAAACAGTGCCATGAGTGGTGGAAGGAAACACAAGACCCTCGTATTGAATTGCATCACAGTACACATCCGTGTATAGAAACTGATTTTTGAGCAATATCCATCGAGTCGAACCATGAAGGACGGCAACAAGCATGTCGAAAATAGCAACAACTACATAGTTCTTGTAATTCCAAGAGCGGTTGGGAACTCGACAAATTGCTATCTTCCATAGAAGACAGTCACCATGATCGTATTTAAACGTGCGTAGAATACCGGTGTACTCAACCTCCGGGAAGTCTGCCGAGATTTTTGGAAGTGGAACCCGGTGACGAGTGTACACATTCACAAGTACACACTCGCAGTTGTACCCAATATAAATAACCCACTCTCCATTTGCGCCTGCCCAAGCCTTACCCTCAAGCGATGGCATGTTAACATCACATGTATCATTATCAAGCGGCATCAACTTGCACAAGGAGAGGCCTCCATTGTCCCCATGCCAGTCATCAGGGTCACGACGAAGAAGATAGGGGAGATGAAACCGCTCCTGGACCCTTGGGTTCCTTGTAATGATGTTATTAGTTGAGTCGAGAATGGTCTTGAACGAACCTGCCATGCTAGCCGAGGTGATCATGTCGCACCGATCAATGAGTTCCTCCACAACGTCATCTTTCAGATAGGGGCGAGAATAACGGGGTTGTTTCCGGCCTGTTCCCTCCATGGAGAAGACGATCGAACAATGGCAGAAGGAAGGGTGAAGGCAAATGCAGGAGGGAGGAAGAGCGTGCGACAGCTATTCCAAATTGAGAGTGAAAGGCGAAGAATCGGTGGACGGTTGCCAGTTTGCCACGGTACACGAAGAGGCGCCCCGGCCTACATGTCCGTTCGGAAATACTAGTAGAAAACGACTTGTCATCGTCTCACTGACATGTTGGAACGGGACCACATGTCAACGAAACATGGTGTGTAATTTCTCATGCAAAATGCGATCTGGCCGCGTTGGCACGAGGTGCCGCATTAGTTATCGACCTTTATTTTTTAACATACAATCTGAAAGGATAGCTCCTGTGGCCATCACACGTGAGCGAATATATAGGTGGGCAGGCGGTTGAGCTGGCGACAACAATCTGAGTGCTGAAAGAGATGATCCAATGCTTGGTTTTGTTTGGATTTTCCAACTATGACCATTGGATAGAGTGAATCAATGTCTTACATTCAAAGTTATTCTCATACTATAGAATTTTTTATTCAGTTGTTGTGCTGCTACCGTCCAATATTCATAGGTGGTTGTTTCTAGAGTAAAAAAGGAGGTACTAGTACTTACTGTGGGAAAGGTGAAGTGATGGTTGATCCGCCCAAGCAACTTATTATACTATGGGAATATGGGAGTACCAGCGGATTCAAATAACAGAGAAATGATGGTTGCTTCATCCGAGCAACTTACTATGGCGAAGGTGGGGCTCTGTGATTTCACTGCTCACTAGTCATTACTACTGCAGCGCAATGACCGGGGTGAATCTTTCCCTGTAGTTGTGGTGTGCACTCAATATTGGTGCATGGCAGGTGGAGCCAGATGAAGGATGTCCAACATGTCGGCGAAACGAAGTTGAATTGTTTCTTGCATTGCTATCAATCCTTTAGGATTTGTTTATATGTACGCATAATTTTAATTAAATTGTACTATGATGCTAGGAAAGTTTCAACTTTGGTTCCCGCAGGAAAAGAAGAGGTTTCAACTTAGGATTCATGTGTCTTTCCTCAAGATTATCTCGTTACAACATTCCATCAAATTCAAATGAAACTGCCATGGCTGCTAATGCATCTCAATGGTTCGCAGATCAGCGCCAATATTCACATCACAATTGAAGACAAAGTTGTGAGAAGGTGTACAAATAAAGAAAAATATATAATTGATCGATGATGTTCGTAGGTGTGGCTCCATTTCCTTGGCACGGTGTTCATTGCTTGGCAGCTAGTTTCACCCAGCTCTATAGCCAAAAAAGAGGTGTATGGAGGACACCACAATCCGATCATTTTGTGCAGCTCCACTAAAATCGAGGGGACCATTCCTGTTTGCAAAGATATCCAGTCAGTGTGATTACAATAATAGTGGAACTAGATGATGAAACATAACACACACAAATATAAGTCGATCACCTCTACGATCTCTCTTTAGCCCTGTTTGCAAAAGGAGGTAGGAAGAAAACAATTACTTCCCAATAACATGAGTTGAAGACACATACGCCGACAAAAAAGAAGCATATTCCATGTAATAAGGGAAGGATAGCACATGGTGGTTTATCAAAAATGGTTTGAGGACGAGATCGCGAGATGGAAAGTACGCCGACCAAGATACGATTTAATAAAACAACTAAAGAAGATCCACATGCAGCAGCATGGGAAGATGGGCAGTGGAGCAAGGCCGGAGGAAGCTGTACCCGAGGGTCGTCGGGATGTTACTAGGAGGGCGCCGGCGGCCGTGATCTGCCCATACTGCGACAGCGAGCAAGTGGCGAAGGCCCTACCGCGCTGGAGCTTGGTTAGAGAGAACGGTGCGTACCGCAGATCCAGAGGTGTTGCCTCAGCACCATCGAACGGAGAGACGATGCACATCCTCCCTTTCCGCCGGCGACAGGATGACACCAGATCACTGACCAACACTGACAGAGAGAGGCCACCGCGTCTTGTGTGAGATGGTGTGACGAGAGACAAACCCATTTTTCCATTTTCCCCACAGCAATCGTTTTATATTTTATATGTGACATTGAGGAATATATAACTTTATTTAATACTAACACGTCAAGTCGAACTTTGTTCTGTCTAGGCATGGTACCCGACCCTCCTTCGAGTAAACAACTGCTACACGCGTCAAATTATCACGTGGGCTGCCTTTTCATACAGAAACGAACTCCACCGTATACCCACGCGGGTGTGGCCGGGAACGAGACGTGAGTACGTGCGTCCTGTGTGCACCTCTTCTTTAGGTGCAGGTACGTACGTAGGTGGGTGTGAGAGAGAGGGTTTGTGCGAAACAGAGGCAATGTGTTGATGATATCTCAAAGAGAAAAGCGTAACATATGCAATGTGTGTGAAATGGAGTCATGGACATGAGATATCGATAGAATTGAAAACATGGATGAAGTGTGTGGCTGCGCGTTCGATAAAGAGTGCCATTGAATTTGTGTTTTCCCACGTCAAAGATACAGGGCGGTTGGCCTACTGGAATTTGAAAGGGCAGAGGTGCAGTTTTTCTATGTGGCATGGATACCTACCTACAACGTTCGACTATTGGTGTGTGTGTGTGTGGGGGGGGGGAGGGGGCAGAGACCAATCGACTAGTATATGTGTGGGGAAGGAGAGAGACCTAGGTATGTATTGAGGGAGATCGATCGGCATCCGTGGATATGTGTAGCAGAGGAATAAGGTTGGGAGAAAGACAAAGGGGTAGCGAGTCAGAGGGTTGGTGGTGGAGTGGCGTCTCACAAATGGTGGGAGAGGCCTGCTAGACAAACGGAGGGTACGAGTGCAATATCAATAAGAGATGGCGGGGGGTGTCTGTCTGTCTATGCATGTGCATGTGAGTGACGGGTTGGGAGGTATGCAAGGATGATGATAGGAGACGATATGGTTGTGGTGAGCATACATAACTACATAGGAAGATCAACCGTCGTCTGTTCGAGAAAGGGAGAGACATAACTAGCGAGGTAAGTGTATCGGTGCATGGGGAAAATGAATTATAGTCGACCTGGCTATATGTAGGGAGATCAGTACATATAGACGCCTGCATGTGTTAGAAGCAAATAAGGTCCGGTGAGACAGACAGGGGGAGAGGGGTGCGGCTAGGAGGTGGTGCGAGAGGCCTACCATGTCGAGGGGGGGGTGCGAGTATGAGATCAATGAAAAGAAGGGCGGGAGTGTGCACTTGCTTGGAACCGTATTGGACATAGGGGGCATGGACGGTGTGAAGAGAAGAGGGGAAGTATATATGTGTTTGTGGTAGGCACACTTGGCTAGAGAGGTATATCAACCGGTGTGTGCCAGAAAGAAGGAGTCAGGGGCCTACACACACCATGGGTGGACGACCTAAAGAGAAATAACGAACGTGCATGATGGAGGGGATGCTAAGGGTGGGTGAGAGGGGGGCGGGCGAGTGCATGCACGATAGAAAGTTAGCGCTAGCTAGCTACAAATAGAAGAGGATCGTGAAGGTGTAAAAAAGGAACAAAGATCATAATTCATTGTAAAAAAGTGGATACGGATACTTGAAGAAGATATCATAATGTAGAACATTGATTATAATTTGGGCTAATGTGTGGCTTTTGCAGTTCAGGTCTAAATACTTGTCATAATGTAGGGGGCGGGGCACTATACTTTGTGTGATAAACACGGTGTACGTATGGAACATGGTTTAGATTATGAATATATAGTTAGTACATCAAATGTACTATTATTTGGAACCAACATCAAGTGTATTCAAAAAATAGAATTCGAGTTCATGTAGTACACATAGTTCATATCTATCTCTATAGTAATCATGTGGTGTGTTATTAAGGTAATACACAAATGATGGTTGAAGTTGGCAACAATCATGATTGTAGA
Organism: Triticum dicoccoides; assembly: GCF_002162155.2. Taxonomy (NCBI): domain Eukaryota; kingdom Viridiplantae; phylum Streptophyta; class Magnoliopsida; order Poales; family Poaceae; genus Triticum; species Triticum dicoccoides. Next base: position 624,614,286 of record NC_041388.1, on the reverse strand, counting down.
TTCTTATTGAAATAGAGAAACAAATTCAAATTGAGTTCGAACTGCAGCCATAGTATAGACATTTGGAATGCACTAAAATGTTGGTATGAATAGATTACATGCATTATACAGCAAGCGAACAAATTTAATTGGACATAACATGGATTCATACTCCCTCCTTCCATCTATATAGGGCGTAATGCATTTTTTAAGACCGCCTTTGACTATTGACAAGATTAATAATACATGACATGCACAATGTGAAAATTATATCATTGAAAGCTCCTTTCACACACGAATTTAACGGTGTGCTTTGTGTAAGTTGCATGTCATATATTATTGCTCTAATATTTGGTCAAAGTTAGCATCGAAAAACGCATTAGGCCCTATTTAGATGGAAGGAGGGAGTAGCTTTGAATAGCATTTGTATAGTAAAACGGGGCAAGACTCTCTCTTTGTGTGGTGTGAATAGTTTTATTTTTTCGCTTTCTTTTTGGTTGGGGGAAGTGCGAATTGATTTGGTACGTACAAGTACAATATTACATGTTAGGCTTGTCCCTAAAATTCAACCCGCGCCTTGTTATATCCCGAAAATTCAGATATCGTGCTCCCAAAACTGGCGCCTTCACAACCCGCGCCTTGCTATCCCGAAATTACAACGCGCGTGAGAACTCCCTCCAACTGCCAAATCCCGACACATGAAATCCCCCTTCTAACCCTGAGCCGAAAGGGTCACTAGTTCAAATCGGTGGGGGGTAATTTTGTAACACACCCTACATTTTGGACAAGCGCGTCCCTAAGTCATGGTTCACCCCCTCCCAACACCTCCTTTTTGCCATTCAAAATCCCACGCCGCAATACCCTCTCTGCTCCAGCCGCGAAACCCCACCCAACTTCGTCCGCCACCTCACCGCTGCCCAGCCGGAGCCTCTTCCCCAACGACATCGTCCACCGCAATAGCTTGACGTCCCTCATCCACCTCCCTGGATGAGGATCAACCGTCCATCTCGTCACCCGCCGGTTCAGCCGCCCCGTCCTCCACCTCCAAGGAGCTGCTCCGATGATCACCTCGTCTATCGCGGCTGCTCCATCCCCACAGCGCCGCCTTAACCTGCTCCACCGGAACTGCAGCATCCTCACTGACTCCTCGGACGAAGCCGAGGCCGACTCGGCGCCATGAAAGAGGTTGTACACTCATCGCATCGCACCTTCTCCTTAACTCGACCTCCCGGCGCTGACGGTGCTCCATCCTGCACCCCCATGGAGCGGCTACCTTGGAGCCGGTGCCCCGGGCGACATCTCCATAGCGGATCTCCCCCAGTGTGAGGCCCCTTTGTCGGCGGCGTCCATACCAGCCGGATTTGCTGCTACTACTCCGGCTCTCGCTCGCTCGCGCTGCTGCTACTGCTCTCCCCCTCGCTCGTGCTGCTGCTCTGCTCCGATTTAGCTACACTTCAGTCGACTGCATCGACTTTTGGGTCAGTCGATTTTCAGGGGGTGGGGGGGCTCGCCGGAATTAAGGAAGAACCACCCGCAGCGGGGACGGGGCCTCGCCGGAGAGGTACCCGACTATCTATCTTAGGGTTCAGGGTGGGGCCGGGGGCCTAGAGGGCTGGCCGGGGCGGCGGCGGACCGGCGGTGAGTAGTTGTTTCGGGGCGGCGAGGCGGCGCTGTGGCCTGCGGTTCGGCCAGTGGTGGCTGGCGGCTCAGGGGGGTGCAGGTTGAAGATGAACTGCAGGCCCTCCCTAAACTACATGTCAAGTGCCTCTCTGCTACCATTGCGTTTAGTTTCGACAGTAACATTCAGATTCCACAGTAAATTTTAGTTTCGACAGTTAAATTTAGAGTCAACAGTTTTTACCTCATCTTTTGTAGTCAGGTGGTTTTTGGTGATGTAAATTTTACATCTATTTTACATCATCTATTGGAGATGCTATTAGAATCCCACTTGAGATTGACGATGTCTGTCTTGTGCTGCTTCAGCCTTGACGTCTTACGGCTCACCGGAGCTGCTCCAACGACAGAACGATCCATCACAACAGAGAAGTTCCCTGGACGCTGTCTACAGATTCCTCAGATCTTCCTCCACACCTTCGACAACCACCTCTGCCTCAACTGCTTCAGCGACCAACCCAATGATGCAGAGGTCGACGCGGCTACGGCAAATAGGTTGTACACTTGTTGCATCACTTATTACTATACATTCATGTCGATCCATTAGGGCTATTTTGGTTCAACGGAAAAACATAGCAATAGGGAATTTTCCAATGGCACTCTACTATTCAATTATTCATGCATTTTGTTGAAAGGAATGAAGCAAAACATCCATCTGGACCTACTTTTCAACATCCTATGCATGAAAACAAGACCAAGTGCATTAGTGGCAGAATAACATTGTAACTGTACACGCTTTCATATGGTTTCACTTTATTTTGGCCATGTTTCTTTGCATTTATCTGCTCTTCCAATTCCTGTAAACCAAACACCCAAGTTGACAAAAATGATGTGGTTACAAATGCTCTGTTTACCATGTGCATTCCTAACCTATTCCGGTGTTTTTCCTATCCCTGCGTTTTTAGAATCATGCAAGCCAAATGAGCCCTTACTGAATTACTTCAGTTACAAGTAGGTGTCGAAGGGAACTTTGTCTGGTTTGTCCTGCTCATGCCGCGACGTCGTCCACCTCACCTGAGCTGCTCCATCCACAGAAGCATCCACCAAACCAGACATCACGACTCCTGACCGTCTTTCGCCGCCTCAGATTTCCTTCCGTGCCGCCGGCACCCACCGTAACGGCATCACCATCATCGACTCAGCAGATGAACCTGAGGAGTACACAGGTCCACAAGAGAGGTCGCACTCTTTTGTTTCTGCTTATGTTATGCATTGCTTAAAATTACCTGCTACTTTATCGTCTTGTTCACCTCTTGGACTCCAAGTCAGGTCCAAATTAATGTTCAAACTTGAGTTGTAAATTAGTTGTGGGGAACATATCGAGGAAGAAATGAATAGTATCTATGTCTAATATCTGGTTCACCTAGGGTATGCCTATGTTGTTCATCTTGGGTGGGAAACAAATAGTAAAGCAATCATCATCTGTCTTTTTATTAAATTAAAGCAATCATCAGCCTGCTATCATTATTTTTGGATCCATCCACTGGTTGTTACCATCACTCTAAATCTCTGCATGCTCTCCTTACATAATCTCACCATATTTTTTTGTATACATGTCAGATATTGTACACAGTCATGCTAAACATGTAGAGAAAAAGAGAAGAGTTTTGCGCGGTAATACAATGTCATGCAGACATCGCTCCATGGTGGGTTCAATGCCAAATCCTCCCCACCCATCTCCAGATTGTAATCCAGAGGAAGATATCTATTCTGAGGCGGATACAGATGCCGCTGACCACTCCTATTTACCCCCCAAGGTGTTTGCTCTACCTTGGCATGATGATGTTAGTCATATCATGGATATGTTGCCTTGTAGTGCCTACTTTTGACATCATATATGTTATCTTCTTAGTTTAGACATGTTCTGTAATGCCACCTGTTTAGTTTCTATATCATATATGGGAATTACGCAGTCTCATGTCTTTTAGCCAGCCATAATATATGTGAAATGTGCAGTGACATCCTGTTTAACCAGACATCATATATTTGAATGATATCTTGCCCATCCTTTTCTTCATTACATTTCCATTCTTGTCAATGTTTGTACATTAAACTACTCTTCCTGTGAATCATCCATTTGGGTAGGACATAAATCTGGAGTGAAAACAAGGCCTTCAGAGCAGACAGTGCTACCTATCAAAGCAGATCTCTTGTTGGGTCCCGATAGATCCTCAGAGATGGATTCAGAGACAGATGACCAGTCCTATTCCCCCACCGAGGTGTATGCTCTAACTTGGCACGGTTATACTGCTCATATCATGCATATGGTGTCTTGCATTGCATAGTTTAGACATCATATACACAATATTCAACACCATGTTCTTAGTTCAGACATCATACCGAATGCCCTCTGTTTAGCATATAAATCACATATGTAAATTTAATGATGCGATCCTGATTACTTAGATAACATGTAGGTGAATTATGTCATGCGATCATGTTTAGTTATTCATCATATCTTTGAATTATGTTATGCCATGCTATCCAGTTTAGATAGACATCATATATGTGAAATTATGTCATGCTATCCGTTTTAGTTAAACAATATACATGTAAACTATTTCATGCCCTCTTTTTTCCACACTATCTATTGCATCTGTCTCTCATACAATGTCTGTACATTCAACTATGTTTCCTGTTTATCAGCCATTTGAATTGGAGCGGGTGATGCCAGTATCTAGCGGACTAAAAACATGGTCTCCAAATAAAACAGTGCTACCTCTTGGTGGAAATAGCACCTCGGTTGTACATGCACGAGAACCAGCCCTACCACACATAACCCAAACTCTCGCAGATTGTACCCCTATTGCAATGGACAGAGAACCAGCTTCACCCAATCTAACCCCAACCCCAGCAGATAGTAACCTAGTTTTGGTTGACACAGCACCATCTCCACCACAGAGCTCCCAAACAAGAGCAGTTAGTAAGGCAGCTCAAGTGCCCAAAGGGCTAGTACTACCACGGCGAACCCCAACTCCAACAGTTAGTACGCCTATTCCTGTGGAGGAAGCACAACTAGCTAGTCGTAGTTTAGCATCTATCGCACTTGATGTTGTTAAATCGTATGTGCGTATCTTCCCATCTTGGAAATATTATACTGAAGATGAAGGAAAATGCCAATTGCAGGTGTTTGTCTAGGAGTTACGTGTAAGTAATGTTATTCATGGCAATTACTTTGCTTTGTCCCATACATCCTACCTCCATGATGGTTATAATACAGCAAATTTTCCGATTTTTCTCTATAGAGAAGGACCGATTTGGAAACTCGGGATGAGGTAACCTGTGGTAATACCTCTGCTATCTTCAAGAATGCTTGGTGGCAGTATCGGAATTACCTGAAGAAAATGTACTTCACTGGCAAACAAACTCATCAAATTCCCTTATGTTCTCCTGAGACACATTTACTGGACGATGACTGGGAATGCCTTGTTCTATACTGGTGCCGAACCAAGAATGTGGTAAGGTCTATGAGCTCATTTTCTATTTTAAGTACTATATTCTTGCGTCTTACTGTACTCTGTTCATGTAGAACAAGTGCCTAAACCTGAAGAACAACTGTTCTAATTTAAGATTCCATTGCTATCATAGTTCCAAAAAGCGCTAGGCGTTAATTGTGCATTTTGCCACCGCCTAGCGCTTTACTGACCAAAGCGCATGCTTATGCGCAGTTATGCGTAGGTTAAGTGTAGTTATGCGCAATGCGTTTTGCCAATGCCTAGAGCCTAGGCGCGCTTAAGCGCTCGCTTAGGTGCGCCTTTTTTAACTATGATTGCTATCGTGCATACTGCTTTGCTCTTGTATCACTGTATTTACTCATACAAACTTATTTTTAAATTGAAGGATCCAATCAAAACTCCAATGGCACAGCAGGTATGTTCACGCATGTTTCTTTAACAGGTTTGCTCTTATCAATAGCTCTGTTGATTTCCATTTCAATTGTGTATACTAGCATCACAACAGAGCCAATAGTGTTGTTGTACATGTAGACCTGTAGTACCCATCTGAAATCTTGTTGTGCCGTGTAGTTTCCCACGCTTTGTATTCTTTCACTCCTGCTTTGTCTTGAACTGATATGATTTGAACTGTGTCTCTATTTTGATTTGGCAAGACAATGCAGTGACCATAGGATACAGATATATGTTTGTTTGATGCTTTTATTATGTACTAGTACTTGGCAAAAGAAGACTTGGTAGTTTAATCCTGTCCACCTTACTAATGAACTGGTTCACCGAAATGAGTTTCATATACTAGTACATGCTAAACATGTTATGTGTCTGCTTGTTTCTTCTTTTAGAATGCAGACAGAATATTGGGGAAGAGTGCCTTATTAAGAAATGGTAAAGGAAGTAATGCAGATAAGGTTCAGGATAGTGAGACATCCTTGTTGGTCTCCAACAAAGCTGATAAAACAGCTAAGGAAGACTATCTTGAAGACAGTGAGACAACCCCAAAGTCCTGTCTTGGTTTAGTGTTCAAGTTACTAGCCACTACTGTCGGCGTACTGGGAACCAGGGTACCCAAACTTGCCTGCCTGCGGCCCACGTCGCGTTCCTGGTACGGCCCGGTAGAGCCCAGCTGATCGACCAGCTGCTCAAGACCCTCGCGAGGGGGCCAGCCATCGCGAGGAGAACGACCAGGACCTCCTCAGGGAGCGGCCTCACCTAGGCTGCTCCGGAGGGGCAACTAAGACCTCTCCCAAGAGTGGCCTTAGCTAGGCTGCTTCGGGAGGGCGGAGATCTCAAGGCAAGGGCTGCCTCAGGAGGAGGCAGTGACGCAAGCCATGAAGAATCGTGCCAGCGGGCGCCAGCGCGTGCCAGCGGGCGCAGTTTCCATATCAGTGCAAAGGAGACCGCACAGGCGCATGTTCCAGAGGGGCCAGGCAAAGGTTTCCCCTTTGGTGCAATAAGACCGAAGACCGCAAGGACGGCAGGAAGGATGTCATCGCCGAGCCCACAACCGCGTCACTGCCTGCCCTCTTTGCAGGCGAAGACCACCTTTTGTCAGGATAGGAGCGTCCTTGTGTTCCCACTCAAATGGCCGTTGTGGGATTCCCTTCCCGCCTAAACATTTCGGGGGAAGAGGACCCTGGCCGCCTATATAAGTAGCTAGGGTTCCTAGCATAGGGGAGAGACCCGTTGGGACTTAGCATAGCAAAGGAGCAAGAACATCCGCTCCCTCACCCCTCTTGAGCTCGCCTCCTGAGCTCAGGAAACCACTATATTTGTTCATACTCGAGCCCTTGCGAGGCCAATCCAGTAAAGCAGGACGTAGGGTTTTACACCGCAAGGTGGCCTGAACCTGGGTAAACTCTTGTGTGCTCTAGTTGTTTGCTTGCTTGCATTCTATTCGCACCACCAGGAGAAGAGCGTGGCGCTAAGTAGATGTGTAGTGGGAGAGATCTTCGTCATGCCTCTGTGTTCGAATCTTGAGGGTTTTGCGGAGCCCGAAATCCGACATTTAGCGCGCCAGGTAGGGGGTGTGTCGAAATCTCGCCTCTCCGACGACCTCGCCTCCCCTCTTCTGCCCTACGTCACCATGGCAACACCTGCCTGCTACATCCGCGCGGAGGCTGGAGCCGTTCTCATTGCCCGGGCGGCATCGGCGGACTGCGTCGCTCACGGGCGCTTCGTCCTCCATGTCGACGACCCCATCATCGGCCCAGCCACTGGGGAGCGGCCCGCTACGCCACTCCCGCTTCCCCTGGCCTCGCCGGCGGCGCTTCTAACGGCCCAGGAGATGCTCCGACACCAGCCGCCTGCGGCGGGACTTGACGCTTGGGTGGCTCGCCTCGGCGAGCTGCTGGACGCTGCCGGCGGGGCGCCACCATGCCACGGGCTCGCCTGCATCATCGGAGGATCCCAGGCGCCGGCGTCGGCCCATCATGCTAAATCACACCTTCGGCGGCTGGGGGCTGCCGCTCGGCCGCAGGAGGCCCCGCGGGGGCTAGACGCGCAGGGGCACGCCATGGCCTTCGGCCCCGGCGACCGCACTAGAGCTACAACCGGCACATGCATCCGCCCCACGGTATGTACCCCCACCATCTGCAGGGTGGCCGTCACAAGGACCCTCGTCGACGGCAGCGCCAGGCTCAGCATCCTCTCTGCGGAGGCCTTTGGACGCCTGCTGGTGGCCTATGGGTGGCTCCTCCCCACCAAACCCTTCTCGGGGGTCGCGGGCTCGGCCGTTCTGCTCGGGCAGGTCCGCCTCCCCGTCACCTTCGGGACGCACGCCAATTACCTGACCGAGCTCATCGACTTTGACGTCGCGCCTATCCACCTGCCCTATAACGCCATCCTCGGCTTCCCGGCCCTGGCCAAGTTCATGGCAGCGATTCACCCGGGCTACAACATTGTCAAGATGCCTGGGAGCAGTGGCACCATCACCATCAAAGGAGACACCAAGGCCGCCCTTCAGGTCCCCAAGCGCAGAGGGGGCTCTGGAGGCTGCCGAAGCCACTCCAGCCAAAAAGAAACAACTCTTCTCTCAGGATTGTGCCGAGACCAAGCAGGTACCCGTCGATGAGGGAGACGCGAGATCCACTTTCACCATCGGTGCGGGCCTGCTTCTAGAGCAAGAGGAGGAGTTGGTGGCCTTCCTCAGGGCGAACAAGGACGTGTTCGCATGGAAGGCGACCGACCTGGTCGCGGTACCAAGGCACGTCATCGAACACCACCTCACGGTGTGCCCGAACGCACGACCTATCAAGCAAAAGGCACGGCGGCAAGCTCCAGAAAAGCAGGCCTTCATCTTCTAGGAGGTCCGGAAGCTGGAAGAAGCAGGCATTATCCGGGAGGTGCGCCACCCAGAATGGTTGGCCAACCCCGTCATCGTCCCGAATAAAGGAGGCAAAGAGCGCATGTGCGTCGACTTTACAAGCCTCAACAAGTTCTGCCCTCAGGACCCATTCCCTCTCCCTAGCATCGACTAGATCGTGGGCTCAACGGCTGAGTGCGACCTGCTTTGCTTCCTCGACGCCTTCTCGGGCTACCACCAGATCAAAATGGCAGTACAAGAGGTAGAGAAGACGTCGTTCCTGACCCCATGCGGTACCTATTGCTACATCTGCATGCCTTTCGGGCTGAGGAACGCAGGCGCCACCTCCAGCGGCTGATGCATATCACCCTCGGCCCTTAGCTCGGGAGGAACGCAGAGGCCTACGTCGACGACATCGTGGTCAAGTCCAAGGAGTCCAAGACCCTTATCGGGGACTTGGAGGAAACCTTCACCAACCTGCGCAAGGTGAACTTATGCCTCAACCCAGAAAAAATGTCTGTTTGGGGTCCCCTGGGGCGAGCTGCTGGGATTCCTGATCTCGCACCGAGGCATTGAAGCCAACCCGGAGAAAGTCAAAGCCATCGAGAGAATGAAGCCGCCCACGACCCTGAAGCAAATGCAGAAACTTTGCGGGATGTGTGACGTCCTTGGGGCGTTTCATCTCGAAGCTCGGCGAGCGCGCCCTCCCCTTCTTCAAGCTCATGAAGAGGAAGGGGCCTTTTGAGTGGACTCCGGAGGCCGACACTACCTTCCAAGATCTCAAGGGGAACCTCACCAGCCCGCCGGTTATGGTGGCACCAAGGCCTCAGGAGCCCTTGATCCTTTATCTCGCCGCTACGCCCCACTACACCAGCGCGGCGCTGGTAGTGGCTCAAGAGGAAAGGGTCAGGGGCCAGAGCTCGTGGAACGACCCGATGCCCTCCGGAACTCCGCTGCCTTATGACACGACCTTCGGAGCCGACATGGCCGCAACGTCTAGCGACCCTGCCGGCCTATGTGAAGCTACTGAGTCATCAAAAGCGCCTGAGGATCCCGCATCACCAACCCTCATGGAGCACCCCGTGTAGTTCGTCAGCACCGTGCTCCGCAACGCTCGCTCGTGCTACCCCATGCCCAGAAGCTGCTGCTGGCGCTCCTCGTTGCTTCTAGGAAGCTGCGCCACTATTTTCAAGGCCATCCCATCAAGGTCGTCTCAGCCTACCCCCTGGAAAAGGTACTCTAGGGACCGAACATCATCGGGAGGGTTGCTGAGTGGAACATGGAGCTGCAGGCGTTCTAGCTGGAGTTCAGCACCACGCGGGTCATCAAGGGGGCAGCGTTGGCTGATTTCGTGGCAGAGTGGACCGATGCTCCGGACCAGGGGGCTGGTAAGGACCGCTCGCTGGCCCCGGGCGATGAAACTCCAGAAGGATGGGTGGTATATTTCGATGGTGCCTTCTCGCGCCTCGGCGCGGGGGCTGGCGCCGTGCTGGTATCACCCACTCAGGACAAGCTCCGCTACGCTGTGCAACTTTGCTTCTAGCATGGCGAAAAGGTCTCCAACAACATTGCAGAGTAAGAGGGCCTAATCTCCGGGCTCAAGGCCGCGGCCGCACTAGGGGTAAAGCGTCTCACCATCAAAGGCGACTCGCAGCTCCTTGTCAACTTCTCTAACAAAGAGTACAAGCCCAAGAACGAGCACATGGAAGCGTATCTGGAGGAGGTGCGCAAGATGGAGAAGCGGTTCCTAGGACTAGAGCTGCAGCACGTGTCGAGGGGCACGGATAAGGAAGCAGACGACATCGCCAAGCGGGCCTCCCGACGAGAGCCGCAGGAACCATGTGTCTTCGAGGAGCGATTGCTTAGGACATCGGCAGCACCACCTACTCCAGAGCTGGCATCCACGCATGAGGGGCTGCCGGCGGCTCCCGAGGTCGGCGCACCACCCTGTGGACCGCCCTCCGGAGCCCGCCTGCTGCTCGCCGCCGAACCTGAGGAAGATTGCTGGACTGAGGAACTCAAGGCATACCTACTGCGCGGCACCTTGCCGGAGAAGGAGGAAGGCACGGAACGCGTGGCTCGGCAGGCCACGGCCTACTGCATCCAAGACGGTGAGCTCTACAGGAGGCGCCCTAATGGCGTCTCGCTAAAATGCATCTCGAGGAGGCAAGGACAATAGTTGCTGGCCGGCATCCACGGAGGGGATTGCGGCCATCATTCCTCGTCCCGCACCCTCGTGGGCAAGATCTTTCGCAGCGGCTTCTATTGGCCCATAGCGTTGGACAACACCACGGAGCTCGTGCGAGCCTGCGAGGCATGCCAGTTTCATGCCAAGCCAATCCATCAGCCAGTGCAAGATCTTCAGACAATCCCGCTCTCTTGGCCCTTCGCGGTCTGGGGGGCTGGACATCCTGGGACCGTTCCCCTGAGCGGCAGGGGGCTACCGTTTCCTCTATGTCGCCGTCGACAAGTTCACTAAGTGGGCCGAGGTGGAGCCGGTGCGCACGATTCCCGCAGGATCGGCAGTCAAGTTCATCAAGGGCCTCGTGACCCGCTTCGGCGTCCCCAACCGCATCATCACAGATAACGGTTCGCAGTTCACGAGCAATCTCTTCAGATCATATTGTGCTAACCCAAGAACGCAGATCTGGTACGCCTCAATGGCCCACCACAGGAGCAATGGGCATGCCGAACGCGCCAACGCAGAGGTCCTGTGCGGCCTCAAGACGCGCAGCTTCAAGAAAAAGCTCGAGGCCTGCGGCAGGGGATGGATCGACGAGCTCCAGTCCGTGCTGTGGTCGATCCGCACCACCGCAACCAAACCTACGGGAGAAACCCCGTTCTTTCTCATTTATGGTGCGGAGGCGGTCCTCCCTCACGAGGTCAAGCGTTGCTCCTCAAGGGTCTTGGCTTTCGATGAGGAACGCCGGGACGCCGCCTGGCGGATGGACCTCGTGCTCGGCGAGGAGGGCCACCGCCGAGCTGCGCTCAGGGTAGCGCGATATCAGCAGGCGCTGCGGCGGTATCATTGCCGCAGCGTCCACTCGAGAACATTGGAAGTTGGAGACTTGGTCCTGAGGCGGGTCCTCTCCAGCGAAGGGCTACACAAGCTCTCACCTATGTGGGAGGGCCCGTTCAGAATCGCCCGTGTCTCTAGGCCTGGCGTTGTGCGCCTGGAGATGCAGGATGGGATACTCATCCAGAATTCCTGGAACATTCGGCACCTCAGGAGGTTCTATCCATAATCAAGGCTCCGTGCCCGTGAAGACAATCAAGGCTCCGTGCCCATGAAGGTCTCCTCTCGTGACACTCTCACGTAATAATGAGTTGGGGCTGTACACGCCTTGGAGTCTCCTGTGCGTTACCTACGGGCCCTCAGATCGGGCTCCCACCCACGTCCCAGTGGCAGTCGTTAGCTCCGCGCTGGGAAGAAGATGTAGCTAGGGGTCGGACACGACCTTTTTTTTCTTTTTTCGCCTTGGTGTTTGGCTGTCAGCCTTTTCTACTTCCTTGGATGTCAGCCCTTCCTCTACCCCATGCTATGAAGTTTTTCGAGCTTATCGCGGTTTGTTCTGGTTTTGCTCATTTTTCTCGTGCTGCTCTCAAGTTTAGTTCTTCGGGCCGGGCTACGCCGCTTGTCCTCCCTCGTGCGCCTCGGGCGTGGGGGCTGGGATATGGCCGGTCTCAGCTCTCGGCTATCGTGACCTCACGACCTCACCTTGCCAAGCCTGCTCAGGCTCTGGCGTCAGGCTCTTCAACCCTCATGACTTACTTCGCCAAGCCTGCTCAGGCCTTGGCATATCAGTACTCGCTCCGCGCTCTCAAGTAAGCTCAAGGGCGCGAGCCCTCCTTAACTCACCAAGGCTCATCTACGCTCGGGGGCTCCGAGCCCGGCGGTCCTCATGACTCGCCTGGGAGCTCGTGACATCAGGAGGCCACCCGCCTCAGGACTTCGTCTCACGACGAGCGCGGTACACAAGTTAAGTAATTTCATCCAGAACATAAATAATAGAAGACTTCCATTTCATGCATACATGCCATTGTTCATTACACGCCCACCCGAGGCAGCTAAAACTAAATACAGGAAGGAAATGAAGAAAATCAAAAACAAGGGCCAGGCGGGTTCGGAGCTCGTGGATCGGCGTAATCAGCACCTCAACCAAGACGGAGCCCTACTCCTCGCGCTTCATCGAAGAGCGGCGGCGCGAGGGCCCCTCCTCCTCGGCGAGCCGGGCATGGCGGAGCGGCCACCCAGGATAGCTGCCGCTGCTGGAGGAGCTGCTGCTGCCACAGAGGGGGGACCTGCGGAGCCTGCCGAGGCCGAGCTCGTCTTCAGAGGGAGAGCTGCTCCTCAGGACGCCGTCGCCACCCTCCTCGTCGTTTTCTACCTCTGGGCAACACCCAAGGCGCCTTCCTCCCTCCGAGAAGGCCTTGACGAGCAGCGATGACACCCCGTCGTACTTGAAGTGGAGGGTGCACTTTCCCTGCAGCCGGCGCGCATGGGCGAAGGATTGCCAGCCACGACCAAGGAACACGTCGCCTAAAGTGAGGACCTCGACCCCCACCCAGAAAGCTCCGTTACAGCACCCGTCGGCCTACAGGCAAACACCGTCGGGCCCTTCTTCCGGCAGTTCGGCGTGGAACCAGCGGGGAAGCCGGAGCCACATGCTGCCGGGCTTCTCCACCCACATCACGAATTCGGAGGCCGCGTCGGAGGAGTGGAGTTGCCGGCGCGGGGGACGGATAGGCGCAGATCGCCCCCCTGCGCCACCTCGACCACCGCGGCCACGGCCTCCCCCACCGAGAGGAGAGGCTCCACGCCTCTCACCGGCGCACAAGTAAAGCCACGAGATAACCAAGAGTGGAACCGGTGAAGATGAGGATGTGTTACCGAAGTTCCTTCCTTTTGAGGGGAAGTATGTCTCCGTTGGAGCGGTGTGGAGGCACAATGCTCCCTAAGAAGCCACTAGGGCCACCGTATTCTCCTCACGCCCTCACACAATGCAAGATGCCGTGATTCCACTACTGGTGCCCTTGAGGCGGTGACCGGACCTTTACAAACAAGGTTGGGGCAATCTCCACAACTTAATTGGAGGCTCCCAATGACACCACGAAGCTTCACCAGAATGGACTATGGCTCCGCGGTGACCTCAACCGTCTAGGGTGCTCAAACAGCCAAGAGTAACAAGATCTGCAAGGGATTAATGGGGGAATCAAATTTCTCTTAGTGGAAGTGTAGATCGGGGCCTTCTCAACCAATCCCTAGAAAATAAACAAGTTTGATTAGCTAGGGAGAGAGATCGGGCGAAAATGGAGCTTGGAGCAACAATGGAGCTTGGGGTTGGAAGAGGTAGGTCAACATTGGGGAAGAAGACCCCCTTATATAGTGGGGGGAACAATCCAACCGTTACCCCCCAAAGCAGCCCGCAGAGGGCGGTACTACCGCAGGAGGCAACGGTACTACTGCTGGGCACAGCGGTACTACCGCTCCCCCAGGCGGTACTGCCGTGTAGTTTGGGAGGGCCGGAGAGAGAATAGGAGAGAGGCCCAGTGCAGTACTGCCATCGTGGTAGGGCGGTACTACCGCTCTACTGCCGCTGCTTAGTGCCGCACAATCCGACACGAGAAGCGACACCCTTGAATCGATGTGGTAGGAGCCTGGTAACCACAGCGGTACTATGGCTGAGGACCCACCGGCGGTACTACCACTGCAGAGCGGTACTTCCACCTGTGACTCCTAAGCGGTACTACCGCTGGGCACCGCAGTACTACCGCTAGGACCAGACGATGCACAAAGAAAGGGGAAAGAGCTCTCCATTGAAGCGGAAAGGCTCACAGGGTGTGAAAAGGATGTGTACGTGTTGATTCCACCCTAGCCTTACCAAAGCGGCCCCCTCTTGATAGTACGGTGACTCCTAGGGAACTAGTTCACCAAAGTAGAAACAAAAGAGGTACACCGTCTGGAATAACACTCCAAGGGGAAAGAAATCGTCTCATGCCAAGTATGAATCTCTGAAAAGCTCAAAGCACACGATTAGTCCGCAAACATGTTGTCATCAATCACCAAAACTACATCTAGAGAGATATGCCTTAACAATCTCCCCCTTTTTGGTGGATTGATGACAACCAAGGATTTACACAAGGATACAACATGAAAGTAAAGATACTAAGAACTACAAAATATAGACAGGCTCCCCCTGAATGTGTGCACCTAGTTAGTAGTGCCTTTGGAATACAAGACACACACATTTGGATCAACACTACCCCTATATTTTATAGTCCAACAACCTAAGCAAAGGATACATGAGAGCAGGGTATATAACAAGATAAGCAAGTAACTCATAAGATACCATACCAAAGTGCTACAAAGACATAGATAAAGATAAGGATCATATGTCTCACACCATATGTCCGGAATTTAGGTCTCACTGGCACAAAACCAAACAAAGCAAGTGACAAGAAAACACAGAAATGACGAGAAACGACGAAACGATGACACCACAATGCACAAATCCCTAAACTCTCTCCCCCTTTGGCATCGAGACACCAAAAGGGAAAAGAGCGACGCTATGGCTCCAGGTGATAGCAAACTGAGGAGCTCTCTCATCACATCTTGGCAGGGTCATCCGCACTCCCATCCTCAGTCGGAAATTGCTCGGTGTCTGAATCGGTCCATGGACAGTGCTGCTGAATCCACTCCTCCTCCTCGGTGATCTGGCCCTCAAAACCAATGGCGATGGTCGCACCTAGCTGACGCATGAGCTCCTTGTGATGCCCCCTGGCCTGCTTCTCAGCCACATGATTCATGTACTGACCATGAGACTCCATGCAGGAAGAGCTTCTTCATCTTGCGCTTGAGCTTCTTTGCCCAAGAGGGCTCTGCTCCAGAAGGCTCATAGTCCTCATCGTCATCATCGGCCTCAGCCCCACCCTCAGTCTCCATGTCAGCAGCAGTAGATGGACCCCCGGATTTAGGAGCTGGGTGCCCCAATTGTCCTTCTTCCTTAGACGCTTGATCTCCTGAGAAACTAATTCTCCAGTTTCCAGCATAACCTTGGGATAGACACGTGCCCAGGCCTTCTTAATGAGCAGCATGATGAACGGACCATAGATCGGGCACTTGCGCTCAGAAATGGCAGTAAGAAGTTCAGACCACATAACATGAGAAATGTCTAGGGACTCGCTAGTGTTTGCTTCCTTCTCATGCTGGCAGAAGAGAAGCATGTCCACGAGATAGGAGTGGACCATATCCAGATTCCCGATGCAAGGGAAGAGAGTCTCTCGAAAGACACGATGAAGGATGTCCAGAAAGGTAGACAGCTCATAGGTTTCCTTCTTAGTCACAGGGTTAACCTTCACAGAACAGTAGGGCTAGAGGGCTTGCTTGTGAGTGGAGGAAACATTGCGGTGAGGGCGGAAGTCGACTGAATCTCAAGCCCGTGATCTTCCACTCCAAGTAACTCCATGAAGGCCTTCCACTTGACAGAAAGCAACTTGCCTCATCCAAGTCAGAGTCCTTTCTGCATTAGTTCCAAGATGGACAGTAGCATAGAATTGAGCCACCAAATATGCATCAAAATCCTTGTTGAACTGCATGATTCTGAGAATGTTCAACTGAGAACACATCTGAAGGGCTTCACCAAAGTACTCAGGGTCCTTTTCCATGACATCCGTGTCGATGGAGCGAACATCAACATAGAGATTCTTCTTGGCCTTGATCACATGAAAGTAGATGGAAAACTGAAAGTGGTTCCAGAACGGGTGGTTGACCAAATTGGGTTCTTGGTCTTCCGCATAGGGTTGCGGCGACGCTTTTCCCAGAAATCCTTGGCAGTCAACTCAGTCACAGTCTTGCCCCTTGGCGTCGTCCTGTTGGCAGATTTCTTCTAGAGTTGTGGCGGAGGTGGAGCACTTGAGGAAGCACCCACCGACTCAGAGGTGTGGTAGCGCTTTGACGTTGCACGTCCGGGATTGACATGGTGGACTTGCTGCTCAGGATGTTCATCACCTAGAACCAAACACACGAACAGAAGAACGAACACGAAAGAAAGAGCATAAGCCTCCAAACAAAACAACATGAGTCAAAAAGTGGTCGGAAAAAGATGGAGTCGGGCATGCATGCAGTGGTAGTACCGCTGGCCATAAGCGGTAGTACCGCTCCACTAGGAGCGGTAGTGCCGGTCAAGAGTGAGAACCGGCGGTTCCCTACTGCCGTGGTCAAATCCGGCACTACCGGACTGCCAAATTCAAAAATACTCCTACCACAACTTAATCCATACAGTCTAGCCGCCTCCTCCAACCTACTCAAGCCTAGATTTAGCCAAAAATCGAGAGATGCCATCACTATTGCCCCAAAGACGCTAGATCTGAAAACTAGACAAAAGGAGAGGAGGAACGGGGGCAATACCGGCATCCATGCATGGCAAGAGGACGGGGTGGGGATCGACTCCACCAAAGGAAATGGAGAGGTATGGCCCGAAGAGGGTGGCCCGCCGGAGCCCTCCCACGGTGAGTTGGCGCTGGAGAGACGAAGAGAGACAAGAGGGTTGTGCGAATGGGTATGGGAGAGACGAAACCTCCCCCTGCCCCGACATAACCCCCTGGTCCCGCCCCCAACAGTAGTATCGCTCGGGTGGGCGGTAGTACCGCTATAAGCGGTAGTACCGCGCACTACCAGCGGTTGTACCGTCCAGCGAGACTCAACGACTAGACACCAAAAGACTCGGCACAAAAAGAACGAAAGCAAAAAGGCAAGAAGAGGAAACCAAAACTCTGCAACAAAAAAAGAATGGCAAGAGACAACAAGGACCAAACACGAGACAGAACCTCTCCAAGGAGTGGGCAGTAGCCGAAGCCACCTATGTTTGGGTCAACTGGTATGGCACCGCGAAGAATTATCCTTGGGCCCATGACCAAAACTCATCTTTGGAGCACAAGTACCATAAAAAATGGCTAATGTGAAAGAGTTTATCAATTTATGCATGATGAGGGGAGGGAGAGTTCATTGAGAGAACAACACTCCCCCTATGTCCATGCCTACACCTAAACTAGACATCAAGTAGAGTATGGTGGGGTGTGCAAGGGTTCAAGTCACATTGCTCAAATCAATGATATTTAGCTCATGCCTTAACTCGCAAAATCTTGCTTCATCCAAGCGCTTCATGAAAATATCTGCAAGTTTATCATGTGTGTTGACGTAGTTGAGCTCGATATCCCCTCGCCAAATATGATCCCAGATGAAGTGATACCGAATCTCAATGTGCTTCGTCTTGAAGTGTTGCACCGGGTTGAGAGAAATCTTGATGGCACTTTCATTGTCACACCAAAGAAGCACTTTGTCACAATTGACATAGTAATCCTTCAAAGTTTGCCTCATCCATAGGAGTTGTGCACAACAACTACCGGCCGCCACATACTCTGCTTCGGTGGACAAGAGAGACACACAACTTTGCTTCTTAGAAGACCAACTTACCAAAGAGCAACCAAGGAATTGACACCCTCCGAAAGTGGACTTCCTATCCACTTTGTCTCCCGCCCAATTCGAGTCCGGATAACCTTCAAGATTGAAGTTTGCTGCTCTTGGGTACCATAAGCCAAAGTTTGGGGTATGAGCCAAATATCGAAAGATTTGCTTGACCGCCACAAAGTGGCTTTCCTTAGGTGCAGCTTGAAACCGCGCATAAATTCCCACACTCAACATGATATCCAGTCTGGATGCACAAAGGTAAAGCAAGGAACCAATTATGGATCGATATACCTTTTGATCCACCGCTTTACCATTGGGATCAATGTCAAGTTGGCACTTTGCGGGCATTGGATTGGAAGCCGGCTTGACATCACTTAGCTTGAATCTCTTTAGCATGTCTTGAGTGTATTTGGCTTGGTTGATAAAGGTTCCTTCTCTTCTTTGTTTGACTTCGAATCCAAGGAAAAACTACAACTCTCCCATTGAAGACATTTTGAACTTAGAGGTCATGAGAGTGGCAAATTCCTCATTGAAAGCTTTGTTAGGGGAACCAAAGATAATATCATCAACATATAGTTGGCACACAAACAACTCCCCTTTGACCTTCTTAGTAAAAAGAGTGGGGTCAATTTTCCCAACTTCAAAACCATGATCTTGTAACAACTCGGTAAGGTGATCATACCACGCACGTGGGGCTTATTTAAGGCCATAGCGTGCCTTATCGAGTTGATACACATGATTCAGGAAGTAGGGATCCTCGAACCCGGGGGGTTGTTTGACATACAGCAACTCATTGATGGGACCATTAAGAAAAGCACTCTTCACATTGATTTGTTGCAACTTAAAGTTATGATAAGAAGCATAAGCAATCAACATGCGAATGGATTCAAGGCGAGCAACGGGAGCAAAGGTTTCACCATAGTCGATGCCCTCAACTTGGGAGTAGCCTTGTGCTACCAAACGGGCCTTGTTGCGAATGATGATTCCGTGAGCATCTTGCTTGTTCTTGAATATCCACTTGGTTGCAATGACATTATGGTTCCCCGTTAGCCTTGGTACCAATATCCACACCTTGTTGTACTCGAAGTTGTTGAGTTCTTCATGCATGGCATTGAGCCAATCCGGATCTTCGAGCGCCTCATAGACCTTTTGGGGTTCAAGACAAGAAACAAACGCATGATGTTCACAATAGTTTGCCAATTGTCTACGAGTTCTTACCCCCTTTCGAATGCTTCCAAGCACGTTAGTCATGAGATGACCCTTGGTTGTGAGCTTGGATGCAATCTTGGCGGCATGACGCTCCAATTCCTCCTTGGTGAGAGATGAGGAGCGGTCACTAAATCATCTTGAGCCCCGTCTTGAGCTTGTTCTTGATCTTGCTCTTGATCTTGAACTTGCTCGAAGGAGAGAACTTGACCTTGGGCATCACTTGCTGACTCAACACCGTCTTGAGGTTGATCTCGCCCTTGGTCATGTTCATGAGGTTGAGGGCCTTCACTTTGTTCTTCGGAAGCGTGTGGGTCTTGGGTTGGTGATGGTTCCACTTGAGTGTTACATTGTCCTTCTCCTTCGGCCACAAGGGGTTCCTCAATGGGTAGGATATGACCAACACCCATTCTTCTTATGGCTTGGGGAGGAATTTCATCACCTACATCACAAGTACCACTTTGCTCCACTTGGGAGCCGTTATTCTCATCAAACTCCACGTTACATGTCTCCTCAATAAGGCCCGTAGACTTATTGAGAACACAGTAAGCATGGGAGTTTGTAGCATAACCAACATATATACCCTCATGAGCTCTAGCCTCAAATTTAGACAAACGAACACCTTTCTTGAGAATGAAACACTTACACCCAAGCACCCGAAAGTACATGAGGTTGGGATTGTTACCAGTGAGTATCTCATATGGAGTCTTGTTCAAGCCTTTGCGGAGATAGAGATGATTTGATGCATAACATGCGGTGTTGATGGCTTCGGCCCAAAAGTTGTATGGGGACTTGAACTCTGCCATCATGGTTCTCGCCGCATCCATCAATGTCCGGTTCTTCCTCTCCGCAACACCATTTTGTTGAGGGGTGTATAGTGCGGAATGTTGATGCTTGATCCCCTCATCACTAAGAAACTCATCTAAGGTGTAGTTCTTGAATTCGGTGCCGTTGTCACTTCTTATTGTCAAGATATTTGCATTGTGTTGACGTTGGGCTTCATTTGCAAAGTTAATGACGGTTTGTTGGGTCTCGCTCTTCCTTTTGAAGAAATAAACCCAAGTGTATCTTGAATAGTCATCCACAATCACCAAACAATACTTTCTACCCCCAAGACTATCAAAGGATGGAGGCCCAAAGAGATCCATATGAAGGAGATCCAACGGCCTCTTTGAGTAAATGATAGTCGTGGGAGGGTGAGCCTTTTCATGTAGCTTTCCTTCGATACACGCACTGCAAGTATGATCTTTAGCAAAACTAACATTCGTTAGTCCACGGACATGGCCCCCTTGATAAAACTTGGCAAAGATCTCATATTGACATGGGCTAAATGGCGATGCCAAAGCCATCCCACATCAACTTTAGCCATTAGGCCTGTCGCGGTCTTAGTGGGTCACTCTGAAAAGTTTATCACATAGAGACCATTCTCGACATGCCAAACAAAGGCTACTTTAAGAGTCTTGCTCCACAAGAGGGCCACGGTATCAACATCGAAGAAAGTGGCAAAGCCCATGAGTGCAAGTTGATAAACGGAAAGTAAATTGTATGCAAGGGACTCAACAAGCATGACCTTCTCGATCGTGAGATCATGAGAAATGACAACCTTGCCAAGTCCCAATACCTTTGAGGACGAGGCATCACCCCACTCGACATTGGTGGGCATAGATGGAATCTTGTGAACGTCCACCACCAAGTCCTTGCTTCCAGTCATATGATTTGTAGCTCCACTATCGAGCAACCATGATCCCCCACCGGAAGCTAACACCTACAAGAGATCAATGCTTGGTTTTAGGTACCCATTTTGTAATGGGTCCTTTGATGTTAGTGACAAGGGTCTTAGGAACCCAAATAGACCATTCAATGTACTCATAAAGAGAACCAACAAATTTGGCATAAACATGCCCATCACTAGCATGGCACAATATATAAGAAGGTTAAAGTCGCCGACTTTGTTGGAAGGGGTGGCATTGCCTTTCTTGACACTACCACCCTTCACATTGGTCTTCTTCTCCTTGGAAGCACCCTCTCCCTCCTTCACAAAGGTTTTCTTGAGAGGGGGAGGTCGTTTGGTCTTGTCATTCTTCTTCTTGTTCTTGGGCATGGGTGCGAACCCAATCCCTTCCTTGGCAACAACTTCCTTTTGATTGCTCAAAAGGTCGTTGAGGTTCTTCTTACCTTGAATGCACGACACAAGGCCTTTCTCAAGTTGCTCCTTCAACTTGGCGTTCTCATCAACAAGATGCACATGCTCACAACAAGGGTTAGTAGCATTGCATTATCAATTAACACCATATGAGGAAAGGTGGCTTTCTCCTTGGTTAGCTTCACTTGGAGTTGATCATGAGACTCCTTGGGGATCTCATGACTACCTTTCAAGGCCTTGTGGGCCTTGTCAAGTAGATCAAACTCCTCCTTGAGTCTAGCAAGATCAACCCCAAGTTTGGCCTTCTTGGAACTTAGCACATGAGATACAACAAGAGTATGATCAAGGTCTTTCTTTAATTTAGCATGATCATCGTTGTGTGACTCCTCAAGAGCCAAACGAAGACCACGCTCTTTCTCGAGAGCATTGGAAAGATCCGAAATCTCATTGGCATAGTCACGACTATGCCCCTCCATCTTAGAGATGGTATCTTCGTGAGCCTCGATCATGTCATTGGCTTCACCAAGTTGTTCCAATAGAGCAACATAGTGCTTCTTGGATTTACCCTTGAGTTTACTCATAAAAGACTGAAACTCATTTTCCTCCACATTGGAACCCTCATGTTCATCAATGCAATCTGTCAAAGAAGGATTGTTAATGATGGCAGTTTTGATGTTGGGGGTTACCTTGTCGGTGGCTTTATCCATGAGGCACTTGGCAGTGATGCTCTCATTGGGTGAGTCGAAGAGAGACACCCGTGGAGTTGTCGCAATGGCAACGGAGGCCATGGGAGCCGACTCACCATCTTCTTCATCATCATCATCATCCTCATTGTATGGGTGAAGTTGCTCTTGTCGGGAAAAGACTTGGCCTTGTCCTTTCGGATGAGCTTGCCACCATTGTCCTCCCTCTTCTCGTAAGGGCATTCCGCAACAAAGTGGCTCACATTGCCACAATTATAGCATGTCCTTACTTGTTGCTTGACCTTCATGCCACTTGAGTTGTTCTTGTTGAAGTTGGGCCTTGTGTTCTTCTTGCTCCAAAATTGCCTTGAAGCAAGAGATATGTGTTCATGATAGGCATACTTTGTATCTTCGAGGTTGCTCTCCTCTTCTTCTTCTTTTTCCACACTAACCTTGGCCTTCAATGCAAGGTTGGGCCTCTTAGCTCTCTGAGAGCATAGCACCGCATTGTCGGCAGTCTTATCCAAGATGCTCATAGCCAAAAACTCATCCAACACTTCACTTGAGGACAAAGTGTGGAAGTCCGGCCTCTGGCGAATGACGGAGGACATGGCCTTGTGGTAAGGCATCATTGCCTTGAGAAACTTGCGCTTGATCCAATTGTCATCCGTGTCCTTGCTCCCGTGATCTCGGAGTGAGACCGCGAGTTTGGTTACTCTCCGATAGAGCTCACGAGGTTCTTCATCTTCTTTCATTGCAAACTCATCAGCTTCATCTTGCACCGCTTCATAGTTGGAGCGTTGAATGCTTGCGCTTCCCCTGTAGAGGGAAACAACACAATGCGATGCATCTTTAGCCATGGCGTAGGGGCGAAGATGAGGAAGATCTTCGGGTAGAATTGCATCTTGGATGATGAAGAGAGTGTTCTCATTGAATTGATTATCCGGGACCTCTCTAGGGGTGAAGTTGCTTCGGTCATGCGGATAGAAGCCTTCTTCAATGATTCTCCAAAGATTAGTATTCACATGATTTAAATAACACTTAAAGCGATAAACCCAAGAATCAAAGTCCACATTTTTCACAATCTTAGGGGGAGGACCGGCATGATTCAAATGGGTGGAAGGAATCGGTCCACCATAAATAGGTGGAGGTTCCACATGGGCAAAGATGCCTGTGCCATTTTTACCACTAGAAGAAGGATCCTTTTCATTAGTAGCTTCCCCGTTGTCGGAGTTAGCATCCATCACCTTGTTGGTGGGATCACCCACTTTCAAAGGTGCGGTGGATAACTTAAGCCCTTCTATGAATTTATTAAACATGCTTTCAACCTCGGTCGTCATGGAGGTTTTCAATGTGTCCAAAGCCACATTAAATTCCTCACGAGAGACCGCGGTTCCCCCATCGGCCATAGACGAGATGGGATTCACACCGGAGTGCTCCTCACCACCGTCTACGGTGTCAACCATACTCTTCGGATGGCAAAAGTCCTCAATAAAGAGACAAGGCTCTGATACCAATTGAAAGGATTGATATAGTTGACTAGAGGGCGGGGGTGAGTAGGCAACTAACAATTTTTAACTTTACTTTACCAATTCAAACTTTGCAACAAAGTAGGTTGTCTAGTGCAACTAGGTGAGCAACCTATATGATGCAACAACAACTAGCACACTAGCAAGCAAGAGATATCATACAAATAAGCCAGTGAAGACAAGGATGTGTTACCAAAGTTCCTTCCTTTTGAGGGGAAGTACGTCTCCGTTGGAGTGGTGTGGAGGCACAATGCTCCCCAAGAAGCAACTAGGGCCACCGTATTCTCCTCACGCCCTCACACAATGAGAGATCCCATGATTCCACTATTGGTGCCCTTGGAGGCGGCGACCGGACCTTTACAAAAAAGGTTGGGGAAATCTCCACAACTTAATTGAGGCTCCCAACGACACCACGAAGCTTCACCACACTGGACTATGGCTCCGCGGTGACATCAATCGTCTAGGGTGCTCAAACACCTAGGAGTAACAAGATCCGCAAGGGATTAATGGGCGAATCAAATTTCTCTTGGTGGAAGTGTATATCGGGGCCATCTCAACCAATCCCTAGAAAATCAACAAGTTTGATTGGCTAGGGAGAGAGATCGGGCGAAAATGGAGCTTGGAGCAATAATGGAGCATGGGGTTGGAATAGGTAGGTCAACTTTGGGGAAGAAGACCTGTCGGTGTCAAAACCGGCGGATCTCGGGTAGGGGGTCCCAAACTGTGCGTCTAGGTGGATGGTAACAGGAGACAAGGGACACGAAGTTTTACCCAGGTTCGGGTCCTCTTGATGGAGGTAAAACCCTACGTCCTGCTTGATTAATATTGATGATATGGGTAGTACAAGAGTAGATCTACCACGAGATCAAGGAGGCTAAACCCTAGAATCTAGCCTATGGTATGATTGTTGTATGTTGTTCTATCGACTAGCCTAGCCTCGGTTTATATAATGCACCAGAGGCCTAGGATAACAAGAGTCCTAGCCGAATACGCCGGTGGGGAGGAGTCCTTGTCTTGATTGCCAAGTCTTGTGGAATCTTCCTTGTATGCGGCAGCTGTCCGTACTGGCCCATGAGTATACGGCCATGGGGGTCCTCGGCCCAATCTGATAGATTGGGAGATGACGTGGTGAGTACCCCCTAGTCCAGGACACCGTTAGTAGCCCCCTGAACCGGTCTTAAAGTTAGGGATGCTCCTCGATTCTTCCGAACTGTTCTTCATCTTCGGTCGCCGGTCGCCGGTCTTGAAAACTGGTTCAACAAATCTTCTCATCTTTGATCTTGAGGATCGCCGAAATGCATTCGACGAGTTTACACGTCGGGTATCCGAGGGGCCCCTTTAAGTCTCCGGCCTTTATCAATGCCTTGTTATTTTTATGCCACACCTCGGGTTTGAACTTGTTCCCGGGAGGCAGTGTCCTCTTGCGTCCGAGCTCCAACGCCGGACTGCATTCGAGGTATATTTTGCAGTCGGGCACCAACGCCGGACTGCTTCCCAGCTCTAATGCCGGAATGTATCCGAGCTCCAACGCCGGACTATGTATCCGAGCTCCAACGTCGGACTGTATCCGAGGTGTCGTAAATCACCTTGGTTCAAAGAAGTTTGAAGGAGTTTAGCCGAGCTTAATGCCTGAAATGCCCTCTATGGAGCCAGCCACTAGCGCCCGAGCTTTATGCCGGACTGCTTCCGAGGTGGTGCACCACCCCGAATGTGGGCCAATTTTTGTCAATATTTTTGATTGGTGCAATTTATTCTCTGCCGAGATATATAGCCAGTAGCCCTCAAGGTGGGTATCGGTCTAAAACCCGAGATGCACATGAAGGATGACATAAGACCGCTGATCCCAATAGCCGCTGAGACTCAGGTTGATTTGCAAAATCGACCTGAGGATCAAGTCCTAGCTCGGCAGAATACTCCGGGACACTAAAAGCAGCGTGCTCAGTCCTCGAGACTCAGGTTGGGTGCGGCCGACCAACCTGAGGATCAAAATCTCCTCGGAAACTATATTGCACATAAAATTTTCTGTATTGAACAGGCAATGCAGTAGCCCCCGAGACACTGGTCGGGTGGCAACACCAGATCAGGGGATTGATGTGCCCCTTTAATATTTGTAAATAATAAGCCCGAAGCCCAGTAGCCCCCGAGCCTTAATGCGGGCACGGGTGGCCGAATTAAGGATCGATATCCATAGTAAAATCACAAATTATGTGTAATGACTCTATGTATCCAAGTACTTTACATCATTAATGCTTGGATCCGCATTGTACAAAACTTTGTTGACCGACCATCGGCTTCCACCTCCTCGGCCAGTAGCCGAGGAGTGTTTGTCCTACTTTATAAATCCTTTACGAGGGCAAAGATTTACGACAAACAAGGCAATCTGGCCATACGGTTTTATAAACGAAGGTATGCAGAGAGATATGTTATATTACTATTTAACAAAAGAAATGTCTTCTAAAGAAAATAGTCCCGCTATCAGTTCCTTTATTTGGGTTGTCATGCTAAGCATGATCATGAAACCTCAGCTCCAGTGTAAGAGCAAAATATCGAGGATTTAGTTTGGGAGGCTAGTTAATAGCCCCCGGTAGTGTTCGGCGACAGTCGAGGTCAAGCCGTAAACACTTCGGCTTGTTATTAATGGCCCGTCATTTAACACAGTCATCGGATCGCTGACCAGTTTACGCTTATTGTGACAGTCAGTTTTCGGCTTTCTCCACCGAGGTGCTTAACCATGTGAGCTGAAAGCACAATCGCAGTGGTTCTCCCTTTGCACGCCTATCCGAACAAAGCGGAACGTAGGAAGCAAGTGCAGGAGCCGGGCAACCCAACTATTGACCGAAGACACAATTCGAAACCGATGCATATATAGCAATATCCGATAATGTTTTTACCGAAACTCTAAAGGTGTCCGGCATTGCACTGCGAGACTTGTGCTGAAAACACACAAACAGTTTAAAAGTGCCAAAAAGCTTGGAAAACCAAGAAACATTAGTAAAAACATGACGTCCGAACAAGATCAAGTGTTCGGTGCCAATCCAAAAATTGGTCTTCGAAAAAAAAAGAGTGCTTCTGTCGTGCTTTAACATGACACATCCTATCTCAAGACTTTAAGCGGGTCAGCCAACGGCTTCAACCTCCTATCCCGAGGGCGGAGTACTTCTCATTAGGCCAGTTTAGCAAACTAAACTCTAGCGGCTGTGAGGGAGAAATTAGGCTCCCCGGCTAGTGACCACACACTCGTGTCGAAAAAAGGAGTGATGAATAATAATAGTAATAAAAACATGGCAACAACTAAGAAGAAGAACACTTATCATAAAACGGCCATATAAATTTAAGAGCCCCCAAGTGACTTGGGTAAAAGAACGATTGCATGTATTGAAGTACTTATATCATATCTATGTTCAACCGAACTTTAAACGCGTCTTAACCGACCGTCGGCTTCTCCCTCTTCGGTCAAGGACCAAAAAGTGTTATGTACTCCATCTGTCAAGAATATCGATGGTGTTTCCAATAACCAGGCAATCAGGCCATAAGGCTGTAATAGACAAAGCGCGCTCAGGGAACTTATGCTATATTACTGCGAAGTGTAAGAAGCATCTTCGAAGAAAATAGTACCCCCACCGATACCTTTCTTCGGTGCTCATTGTTATTATGAGACTTGTGCAATAGATTTTTTGTACTCATGAGTTCCGTTGTGTGCCGACCATCAATGAAAACTATAAGAGCGCTAGCTTTCGGCTTCACCCAGTCTGAGGTCCGGCTCGGGTGACTCGATCGTGACAATCGCAGAGGTGCTCCCTTTACTCCCTAGCCGAACAATCGGGAACGTAGGGGTAAACACAGGAGTGAGGCAACCCAGCTTGCAAATCACTTAAGTCAATATGGTGCATATTGTGGCGTAATACACGAACAAGGAATGAAGCCGTACAAGTATAATCATATGCAAGAGGAAAAGCTTCATGAAGGAAGCCCCCAAATGAATTGGGTATTTGAATTTATGCGTCACAAACAAAGTTTGGACAAGGAAATTTTTTACAAGCAACTTTTTTCCAAAAAAGTATAATGCTTGGTCGAACCGAACACAAGTTAGAAATTAAAGCTTTGAGCATGAAAGCGACTTAGCTGGTTAATGTGTTCGGTATTGATGACGCGGTCCAAGCTTGATGCGGGGCAAGGTTCCATCCCCCAAGCCGGTCCCGTGGCGGCGCGGAGAGCTCAACACGCCGAAGTGGTGACATAGCACGGTCAATGCAGACCGGCAGAGTGACGCCGAAGTCCCCGGATCATTTTCCTGTGCAGAAAAAATAGTGCAAACCGGAGATAATAGTAATAATGATAATTAAAAAAATTGTTGCATAATAAATAATTTATGCAAAGTGAGTAATAAAAGAAATATGGCCTGGCGCCGAAGTCAATGTCGATGCAGGGCATCGGCGTGATGTGATAAAGGCGTGGTAAAGCCTGAATTCACAGGTCGGTCCGAGTTCTGGATACAGCATTTCGCCGGACTATGTACGGAAACTGACCGAACTACCACGCGACTGTCGTTAATGCGGCCATCATTTGATAGACCTGTGTACAGATGATGGACAAACCAGAGTAATAATTCCTTGGGAAAAATGAACCCAAACAAGCGAAAAATAATAGGATTAATAGCACCTGGTTTATTTGTTGTAGCAATCCGAAGAAAGGTGATTCCCAAAATTGGGACTCAATCCGCACACCCATTGCCTGATGGGCGATAAAGCCACGACAGGGCGATGCTGGCAAAGGTTGGCTCGCCAAGGCAAAGCCCTCGGCCTAGCTAACGTGATGGAGCTGGTCGGCTAGTGACGCTGAAGTCTCCGGAGTAGGTTGATGAAGAGATGGCGAAGCCCCCGGTCCAGCCAAGATGTCGAAGTAGGTCGGCGTGATGGACACCGACTTGAAGGAGCAATAGTGCGGCCCTGTCGATGCAGGTCGTGGCGTGGCCAATGCTGGATTGATGAAGTGACCCTGCGGCGATGCCGGTGTGCTCGCTCCGGGTAATCCATGGAGCGGTGACGTTGGTGATGATTTATCCTTCACGATGCCGAACTCTTGTTCGGCTTGCCGAGATGATGATCCGAAGAAGTTGAGCTCGACTTAGCAAAGCGACGACGTGTCAGGTCGGCAGCCTTGGAGCAATATTACCGGACTGGTTTGACACCAGCATAATGGTGAAGATCATGTTGGAAAAGACTTCACAATTAGCGGGATGTGTTTGGGAACAAAACACAATACCCCATACAAAACTTTCTTCAAAAAGGATGTCCGAAATCCCGTTCATAAAAAAGATGAATTCGGGTCGGATTCGTTCTCGCGCAGAAAACAGATCCGAAAAATGATGCACTAATCAGAAGGTTCCCGGAGTTTGGACGGTCGGATCAAGCTGAAATTTGGAGGGGTGGTAGATATGGGAATTCCACAGTAGATGAACGGTTGGATCTTCCAAAGGACCTCCGAGATGGGCTCTAGAGACCACGCCCTAAACTCGTCCAGATTCCCGTCCAGATTTGACAGGGCTCCGGTATATCGTAGATTGTCGGAGATTCATCCATCGGAACTCGACGAAATTTTGCATGGCTGTTGTAGATGTAATTCCGCACTATTCCAATGAAGAGATGGTCAAACCGATGCTCAAGGAGGCGGTGACGGCGGATACAATTTCGCTGTCCAGAAAAAAAGCACGGCTGCCCGAGGGCAATGTTGACGTTGAGCCCTCGAGCTCCATGGATGATTCCTCCATGACCTCGATAGAGATCGGAGCTGATGTTGATGAAGGCCCTCATCCGAACATGACGATCGAAGGTAGGGCGCAGTCCTTGGTCGAACCAAGGTGACCAGTCGAGCTGGTGACGTAGATGTCGAAGTCGCAGTTGATCTGCAGGCGAGCCATCGATCCTTTTGCCGATCACATAGCGGAACTCTCAATGAAAGCACCAATGTCGGTGTCAAAACTGGCGGATCTCGGGTAGGGGGTCCCGAACTGTGCGTCTAGGCGGATGGTAACAGGAGACAAGGGACACGAAGTTTTACCCAGGTTCGGGTCCTCTTGATGGAGGTAAAACCCTACGTCCTGCTTGATTAATATTGATGATATGGGTAGTACAAGAGTAGATCTACCACGAGATCAAGGAGGCTAAACCCTAGAATCTAGCCTATGGTATGATTGTTGTATGTTGTTCTATCGACTAGCCTGGCCTCGTTTATATAATGCACCAGAGGCCTAGGATAACAAGAGTCCTAGCCGAATATGCCGGTGGGGAGGAGTCCTTGTCTTGATTGCCAAGTCTTGTGGAATCTTCCTTGTATGCGGCAGCTGTCTGGACTGGCCCTTGAGTATACGGCCATGGGGGTCCTCAGCCCAATCTAATAGATCGGGAGATGACGTGGTGAGTACCCCCTAGTCCAGGACACCGTCAAGACCCCCTTATATAGTGGGGGGAACAATCCAATCGTTACCCCCCAAAGCATCCCCGTAGAGGGCGGTACTACCGCAGGAGGCAACGGTACTACCGCTGGGCATAGCGGTACTACCGCTCCCCTAGGCGGTACTGCCATGCAGTCTGGGAGGGCCGGAGAGAGAACAAGAGAGGGGCCTAGTGTTGTACTGCCGCCGTGGTAGGGCGGTACTACCGCTCGTGAGCGGCACTACCGCTCTACTACCGCTGCTTAGTGCCGCACAATCCGACACGAGAAGCGGCACCCTCGAATCGACACGGTAGGAGCCTGGTAACCGCAGCGGTACTACGGCTGAGGACCCACCGGCAGTACTAGTGCTGCAGAGCGGTAGTGCCGCCTATCACTCCTAAGCGGTACTACCACTGGGCACCGCGGTACTACCACTGGGACCAGACGATGCACAAAGAAAGGGGAAAGAGCTCTCCATTGAAGTGGAAAGGCTCAAAGGGTGTGAAAAGGATGTGTACGTGTTGATTCCACCCTAGCCTTACCAAAGCGGACCCCCTCTTGATAGTACGGTGACTTCTACGGAACTAGTTCACCAAAATAGAATGAAAGAGCTACACCGTCTTGAATAACACTCGGAGGGGAAAGAAATCGTCTCATGCCAAGTATGAATCTCTAAAAGGCTCAAATCACACGATTAGTCCGCAAACATGTTGTCATCAATCACCAAAACTACATCTAGAGAGATATGCCTTAACATAACCGAATGCTGGAAATGAGCCCAAGAATAAATGGGCCCTGAGAAGGCCGAAAGATAACTTGGATTGGAAACGGCCCAATGGAATAATGGGCCGTTAATGGGTATAAAGTGATACACTGTTCATTACTGGCCAGTTTCACCACGGGCCGTTAGTGGGCCAAGAGTTGCAAAGGGCCTCATATGGGCCGAAAGACATCATGGGCCATACATGGGCCGGAAGTTTAAACGGGTTGGAATCATATTGGACGGCCCAGATGATGCAACTGGGCGTAACTCGGATAGGCCGTAACAGGCATTGTGTTAGCAGGCTGTAAATGGGCTATATGCGAACAGGCCATTAGCAGGCTTTCTGTGGCCGGCCTGCCACTTTTTGACCAAGTCAAACAGGTCAGCCTTTTCACAGGAATGGGCCTCTGTTGGGCCGTGGCACGTGTCGATGTATAATAGGTTCCCTCGGTCCAATGAGTGGATGACATCTGTCCCAACGGTGAGACGACACGTGTTTCCTCCAGCCAATGATGATTTTACACGTGGAAAATCCCCATTGGTCGGGGCTGTTAACGGGTTATCGGATCCAAAATCGGACCTGATAGCTTAACATCGTTTCGTTACGGTGGATGCCACGTGTCGGTCACCCTTGACGAAAGCACTTCTATGACGTGCGATTTATCATCATGGAAGTGGATACTTCCGTGATGATAATTTTGGTAATGTGATGGAACACTTCTACGATAGCACATGTAAGACTATCTTGATTCTGTCATAAAATAGTCATGGATGTACATGAATGACAAAAAAACGCGACCTACTGTGACAAACATGTATCATCACGGAAGTGTGTTTTTTTGTAGTGTAGTAGGATTAGTATTACTCTATGACAAGTGGAGTCCTAGTATTGCTTCCTTTGTA
Source organism: Triticum dicoccoides (assembly GCF_002162155.2). Classification (NCBI taxonomy): domain Eukaryota; kingdom Viridiplantae; phylum Streptophyta; class Magnoliopsida; order Poales; family Poaceae; genus Triticum; species Triticum dicoccoides. The sequence goes on along the minus strand of NC_041388.1, from coordinate 624,582,755 downwards.
ATGGGATATTCCTAATGCTTTCCTTTTAAGCCGGCCCACCGGACACGCACCTTGAGTCGGTCTTCTCATAGGCCGCCTTCTAGGCCTTGGGCCTTGATATTCCTCTGACCCACCTGCCAGGTCACCAATGAGTCACCAAGCCCGGCCGGGTCATCAGTGAGTGGAGAAATTTGGGTGGGTCACTTAGTGAGTCGCCAAGTTTGGCCGGGTCATACGGCGGGGTATATCCCTGACATTAGCCCCAAGTTTAATTTGGATTTATCCATGTTAAACTGATCCTGCAAAATAAACACAAGAACAAATTTGATAGGTTGTGATCCAGGTTAAAGTTTTCTGAACCGGCACCTGATCATCCCTAAGTACTTGTCATTTCCTTCTTGGTACGTGTCCATGACTTCATAGCAAAACACTTTTAGCATATATGTTCAAACTTTTCCAATGCTGAAGATTCCTGGTACTTCGTTTGAAAAGTCCAGATCAATAGGCCAGCTTCATAGTCAATTTCCTTGTAGAAAAATATTATAAAAAAGAATCCATCTGAGTCGACATTCAATTCTATGAATTAATAAAAATATTGGACTTAAGATGTTCTTCTAGAGCTAAACCAGTTCTTGAATACTCCTGCTTAATGATGCTAGAGCTTGTCAAGTTGTGATCCTCGAAATTGCCGGGTTATGACTGATAATGCCGAGTCATGATTATTGCTGACACCGGGTCATGAAATTGACTTTCTTGATGTAACACACCAAAAATTTAAACATGATTTGTTTATTGAGATATTGCCAGGAAATTAAATTTTTATTTTCTCGATTTTCTTTGATTTCAGAACCACCCTTTTCTTTGATATTATGGAGTTTTTACCCCAAGTGAAAACTTTCCAAATGCATTGTTGGACTTGTATACCCTCTCAAGAAAAACATTTCTTTTTATCAAAGGAATTATTTATATAATTAATTTTTCCTGAGCTTTATTTCTTTTAAAATGGATTTTTATGAGTTTTGGAGTCAGTTTGCACTGCAACCCTTTCAAATACCCTTTTAAAATTCTCACCAAAATTTGGGGATGCCATGTGATGCTTCCACATCACTTTTATGCAATAATATATTTTATTCATTGGAGATTTTGAGCTCTACCCCAAGTTTTCAATTCTGCTCCAGTTTGCCAAATTGCACTACAACCTATTTAAAATTTTTTTTAAAGCTTCCACCAAAATTATGGGTTGTTAGTAGTAGTATATAATTCAACTTTATGCAAAAACCCATTGATGTGCTTTGAAAAATTTGAGCAGATCATCCTCATCTTCATTCTCGTCCAGCTTGGTGAATTGTACTGCAACCATATTTTAACTTGCCCTTTTTCCCATGATTCTTTTTCCTGCTTATAGATCACCCTACAAAAACTTTAAGTCCAGGAGAGTGGACCCATTGGAGTATATTTGGTCCATGCAATGATGCCCTTTAGTTTCTGTCCAGATTTGGTTTTCTCAAACACTTGCACTAACAAGTTTCTGGTTTTGCCCAACTAACTGTGCCACCCTCTTTAGCATCTAGGGAGACTATGATCTGGACATTTTGGCCACCGCAAGAGATGCCTAGATGCCCTTGGCATTTCATCGAGCAGGTTAGGAGCATGGCTAGTTTTGGCATGCTATTGGACTTGCATTAGGAAGTTGCTCTAGTGACCTTACCAACATGTCTATTGGCTCCCTCATGATCATTAGCCTAGTTCTGTTTAGTTGCAGAGGCATCAGAGACGCATAGGACGCATTGGCATAGCACCGAGCACCTGGCATGCATGCTCTGGGCGTGCCCAGAGCGCACGTTTTGCACGCGCGCGCATCGAGCCGCCGCGTCTTGCCCCTGGCCTTCGCGCGCCCGCAGGGCCATGCCTTGTTCCCGTCCACTCACCAGAACCCTCTAGGCCACCCTGGCACCCTACAGCGTCACCGACAGAGCCCCCTTGGCGGCACGCCGGAGTCCACAGCACGTCCCTGCCATGGACGGCACCGCCCGAGCCACAACCGCTCGCCAGCTCGCCCCTGGAGCAGTGCCTGCTCGTCAGCTAGCCTATGCCGCCATCCCTAGTGTCGGTGTCAAAACCGGCGGATCTCGGGTAGTGGGTCCCGAACTGTGCGTCTAGGCCGGATGGTAATAGGAGGGCAGGGAACACGATGTTTTACCCAGGTTCGGGCCCTCTTGATGGAGGTAAAACCCTATGTCCTGCTTGATTAATATTGATGATATGGGTAGTACAAGAGTAGATCTACCACGAGATCAAGGAGGCTAAACCCTAGAAGCTAGCCTATGGTATGATTGTTGTATATGGAGTTGATTGCCTACGGACTACAACCCTCCGATTTATATAGACACCGGATAGGGTTAGGGTTACATAGAGTCGGTTACAATGGTAGGAGATCTTGAATATCCGCATCGCCAAGCTTGCCTTCCACGCCAAGGAAAGTCCCATCTGGACACGGGATGAAGTCTTCAATCTTGTATCTTCATATTCCAGGAGTCTGGCTGAAGGTATAGTCCGGCTACCTGAACACCCCCTAATCCAGGACTCCCTCAGTAGCCCCTGAACCAAGCTTCAATGACGACGAGTCCGGCGCGCAAATTGTCTTCGGCATTGCAAGGCGGGTTCCTCCTCCAAGTCCTTCATAGAAGATTGTAAACACCAAGAGTAGTGTTCGGCTCTGCAAAATAAGCTTCCACATATTGCCATAGAGAGAATAATATTAACACAAATCAAATCTGCTGACGTATTCCGCAGTGCGTCATCACACTACAGCCAAGTCCTTTACTCGAATCGTTTTCACTCTTCCACCTCAGCGTGTTTTGCGAGGCAGTTTCCTTGGCACGTCTTGTCAAAGCAGAGATCGTGTGCCCCCTTTCACGGGATTCTCATCAATACAGACGTGGGTAACCCAAACATGCCCGTTAGCATGTTTTCTCGATTAAAGGCGAGTCCCAAACGGTTACAGGGAGGGCTCCTGGTATTCAACCTCTTATAAAGAGACCAGGACCTTTTTTCTCCAATCCCAAAACAAGTTCGCCCGTCGCCTCGAGTTCCAACACCCTAGGCTCCAGATTTCGGGTGCCTCAGACCTTCGACAATGTCCGGTTCCGACCTTTAAGGCCGATGGATGCCCTCCTCCGTCACGGAGGAGGACGTGCTAAAGTTGAGAGAGGATAAGTTCCTGACCGCCGAAATTTCGCACAGGTTGCCAGCTCAAAGGCAAGCTATCCCCAGTCCCCAGCCCGGTGAGAGCGTAGTGTTCGTGTCCCACTTCCTTCGGGGGTTAGGCTTCCCGATGGATCCCTTTGTGAGGGGACTGCTGTTTTATTACGGGCTGGAATTTCACGACTTAGCTCCGGAGTCCATCCTCCATATCTCCTCGTTTATCGTTGTATGCAAAGCGTTCCTCCGTGTTACCCCTCACTTCGGATTATGGCTCAAGACTTTCAAAGTGGAGCCGAAGATGATCAAGGGACGGCACGCAGAGTGCGGAGGCGCTGTTATAAGAAAAAATGCTGATGCTCCATGGCCCGAGGGCTCTTTTCAAGAGGAGCTAGGCTTCTGGCAACGAGAGTGGTTTTATATCACCGCTCCCTGGAGCACCAAGTGGGTGGCGCCTCCTGCCTTTCGCTCGGGTCCCCAACCAGGGCTAGCGTCATGGGTCAACAGAGGGTTAGATTGGGGTTTGCCCAAAGACGTGCCCTTGTTACAGGGCTGCATTAAGGATCTCTTGGAAGGAGACCTCAGCCTGGTCAAGGTGACGTAGGTCATGCTGATTCGCCGAATATTGCCCGGCAAACGTCGCTCCCTTCGCCTGTGGGAGTTTAATCCAGAGGGACCGCGAGCTCTCCAGAATTTCATGGGAGCAACGCCCGTGGAGATGTATAAACTGTTCTTCGGATCACGAGAGATGTGTCCGGATTTTACCGAGGACGCAGGCCTAAGCTGCAATCGCCCGGATGCTCAAGTAAGCAACCTTGTGCCCGGACCTTCTATCTGTATAATTGTCATAAACTTACCCCTAAAAGAGCCGTCCTTTTAAACAGGAGTGGATAGCGAAGGCAAAGCTGATCAAGTGTCTGGCTCCCCTTCCCGAAACCAGGCCGGATCCCGTGCTGGTCAGGATGCTGGAGATAATGCCTTTGGAGGGAAGCAAGGGGGAGGACAAGGAAACTATGGCCTCCTCGAAGGAGGCTGCTCCGAAGGGAGGAACTGACAATTCCTCTCCTAAGGGGAAGAAGGGAGCCGCCTCTGACG
>NC_041388.1:624524813-624578251 GCF_002162155.2 Triticum dicoccoides | reverse complement strand
GGAGTTCCTCGGCCGGACTACGCCCTCAAGGGGATCAGCCCTCCAGCGAGCCGTAAGTAGAGAAAGATTTTTCCTTTTGAGGGATGAGAGAAATCCTTGATTTAGATTTGAGAAGATTAACCGAATTTTTACCTTCTAGCTCGGACCTCAGCCCTGCTCAGCAGAGCTCGTCTTCGGGGGATCTCCTTCCGGAGATGATGGAGAGCAGGACGCCACCCACTGCCGTGCCGCCTAGCGAGGCGGGCGACCCTGAGGTGTCGTCGCGGAGGGTTTCTCTGAATCCGGCAGGGGCGGAATATAGCTATGTGGCCCCCCGAGGTTCTCCGCGTCCGGCCTTCGAAAGAGGTCGTGGGACAAGTTCGGCACCGTCTGGTGCTCGGCCGGAGGAGCTAAAGATTTTGCTGGGGCGAGCGTCTATGTCGGAGGAGCACCGTGCATTGATGGGCACGGTGATTGAAAGGATCTCATCCGCAGAGAGCGGATTGCATGAGGCCGTCAAAAGTTTACTGACGGGTTTTGAGGTACATTAGATAATGTACACTTTTGTCAGTTGCGCATGAATAAGATGCGCCCTGTGTAGATAGTAGCCCCTGAGACTCTGCGCGTCGTCAAGAAATGACGGCACGCGGAGGATCATAATCCCAGGTCTAAGATGTCGCCTTTGAATGTAGGCGGCAGGGTGTCCGGAATCGAGCCAAACTGATGATGTTGTTGAACTAAAGAGGCAACTGGACGTGGCAGATGCCGACATCGCGCTTGTCAACAAGCGGCTTGATGAGGCTCAAGGTATGTAATTCCTCGGGCGGCATCAGGTAAGAAGAGTTTTATGCCAGTGTCTTACGATGTGTGTGCTTGACGCAGATGGTGCGGCCGCCGTGGAGAGTCTTAGGGCAGAACTTGCCCGAGCTAAAGAACAAGCCAGAGAAAGTGATGCGGCTGCCAAGAAAGCCCTTGAAGAGCTGAGAGCCGAACAGGCTGCTCATTGCCGAAGCAAGGAAGAGATGGCCGAGATGGCCGAAAAGTTAAAGAGTGTTGCAGATCGTTGCAGACTTCTTGAGAAAGAAGACTAGGAAAAACAGACGGACTTAGAGAAGGCCGTTGCCAATGCCAAGGACGTGCGCTCTACGATGAGAGCTGCGAAGGAGGAGCTGCGTCAGGCCAAACAGATTGCGGCTGGAAAGCCCTTTATGCTGCGACGGAGATTTTGTGATCCGAAGTTTGCTCCGTTGGACCAGATGTGGAGTGTGGAGGATACCTATCTGGATTTGGCAGCGAGTGCTGCTGATGCGACCGAACACTTTCGAGATCAGAAAGATCGCGAAGTGGAAAAGCTTTTCTGGTCACAGTTTCACAATCCAGAGCGTCCGCTGGCAATGGATGATTTTTTGGCTCAATGGGCCGAACTGAATAGGTTGTCCGGACTCTCCATGAAGTACGTCATGGGTCATCTGTGGCCGGGGAGATCGGAGCCGAAGAGTTATTTCAGCTTGGTGCAGCAATTCCTTGACGCGGTGTCGCGTATTAATGCAATGAAGAGGTCAGCATGCATAGAGGGCGCAAGGATGGCTCTTGCCCGTGTCAAGACATACTGGGCAGAGATGGAGACCACCATTGTTGCGTCCCGAGATTCGTACAAAAGCCGAGTACCCTCCGAGCACTATTTTCAGGAAGTCCTTGAAGGCGCTCGTGTAATAGAGACACAGTGCTCGAAAGATGCTATGTTATGATAGCATATGTAATTATAAAGTAATATTTTGATAAATTGTAGTGGCCTTTTTATACTTGTTCCTTCAAGTATTGGGAACACCTCATGTGCGGCCGTTTTAAGGTATATATATATAATCTGAAAGATGTCAATCGTTGGCTTCAGCCCCCACGCACATAGTGCGGGGGTGCTCGCAAAAGACGCATTTTCACACTTAACCCAACGTCTTGGTCCTACAAAGGAGGTGATAGCGCAGCGGGCCAGGCAACCGGACTATAATGCTTTAACACTTTCACTTAGCCATAGGAGCTTGATAGTGAGATTATTTAGGTAGCCCCTTGGTGGCAACTGCGCTCGCCCGAGTTCGGGGCGCGTATGTGCCTGACCGGGAAGCGACCCTTCGTTAAAGCGGAGGAATCCGATAGATTCTGATAGGTCATCGAGTGGCTGACCAGTCTCACGCTGCATCATGACAGTCAGTTTTCGGCTTTCTCTACTGAGGTGCTCGCCCGGCCGAACCGGGGCACAATCGCAGTAGTTCTCCTGGTGCTACCTTAGCCGATAGAGCGGAACGTAAGGTAGCCGAACTCAGGAGCCGGGCAACCCAACATTTGACCAAAGACATGATTCGGAGCCGATGCATATAATGCCAAAACTCACGACGCCGAACACTCCCTAAGGTGTTCGGTCTTTATGAGTGCGGGTGAAACAACACTCTTTATTAAAAAAGCCCCTAGTGTCCAGGTATGTGCAAAAATTCTGACGTGGCCACATGCCAAGACGCCAGCCTCCTCCTTGGTTATATCAGAAAAAACCAGGGGATGTATAGCAACAAGAGACAGTAAAAAAGGTTTACGCAGGGTCTTAATCTAAAAAGAATCCTTTAGAACGGGTCCCTACTGCACGTCTGCGCCTGTGTCTCCATTGTGCCGTATCCTGGACGGGCGCCGCACGACATTCATCTGTAAAAGAGAGGAACTGAGTTGAGAACGGGTCGTGCAGAAAAAGTTTAAAATAAACAAAGTATAAAGTAAAATACTCCCTCCGTTCCTAAATATAAGGTGTATTAGTTTTTCAAAAAGTCAACTGTTATCTATGTTTGACCAAGTTTACAGCAAAATATATGAAGATTTATAATACTAAATATATAAAATATAAAAATATAGTTCATGATGAATCTAGTGATAGTGATTTGGTATTCTAGATATTGATATTTTTGTCTATAAACTTGGTCAAACTTAGAGAAGTTTGACTTTTTGAAAAAATAATACACCTTATATTGAGGAACGGAGGGAGTATATAATATTGAGCTTTATTGTCTCTTATTGTATATGCGCGGAGCCCCTAGTGCGGGGGTATATGGCCACTAGGCCTGCATCAATGATGATTTTGCACCGAACTCGTCTATCCGCGTTCGTGGTCTTGAATGACCTATTTCGAAGTTTTCTGGCCGGTGAGGCCATTTTGCTGTGGGGCTGTCAAAGCGGCCGCACAGTCCTCCGCTTGGGGAGGCGCACTTTAGTGCTTCCCCTTCAAAGAGATGATGCCTCGTGGACCGGGCATCTTAAGCATAAGAGATGCATAATGCGGTATTGCGTTAAAGCGAGCGAAAGCTTCGCGTCCTAGTAGTGCTTGATAGAGACTTGAGAACGGGACGATATGGAAAGTCAGCTTTTCGTGGCGGAAGTTATCGGCAGAGCCGAATATGACTTCGAGACGGAGGAAATCCATACAATGGGTGTCCTGACCAGGTGTTACCCCTTGAAAGGAGGTTTTGCTGCGGCGGATTCTTGCTGGGTTTATCCCCATGTGATGGATTGTATCCTAATATATCAGGTTTAGTCCACTGCCGCCGTCCATAAGGACATTTGAAAACTGGAGTCCGCTAATTATTGGATCGAGTATCAAGGCAGTCCAGCCTGCATTCTTGATATTTCTAGAATAATCTAGCTGATCGAAGATGAACGTTTTTGACAAACAGTGGCAGGACCCTTTGGGGATGGGCCGTGTGGTGCGTACCTTTACGGGCACCGCACGTTTTGTTATATGAAGTGAGTTCACTGTTTTTACTTCTTGTGGGAAGTTGTTTTGTTTCCTGGTGCTCTGCTTTTGGGGTTCGTCCTCGTCTTCGCTTGGTGTGTCGAGCCCCTTGTGTTCGGCATTGAGTCTGTCGGATTGTTTGAAAACCCAACAATCTCTGTGGGTATGGTTAGCAGGCTTCCCGGGAGTACTATGTATCTGACATATCCTGTCCAGGATTTTATTTAAGTTGGATGGATCGTCCCTGTTATCCTGGGGGGCGATTTTTCTTGATTTTGTCGTGAGCCTTTGAATCCGGCATTGACTGCCGTGCTCTTCGGACTTTTGTCCTTAGTCCAGCGACGGTCCTTGTTGCGTCGCGGTTTTCCGTTTCCATCCCTAATTTCGGATGTACTTGGGTCGCTGGGGCTGCACCTTGCCAACCAGCTGTCCTCTCCTGCACAAAAGCAGGTCATGAGGCTTGTTAGTGCGGCCATTGTTCTTGGCTTTTCTTGGCCGAGGTGTCTGGCGAGCCATTCATCTCGGACGTTATGCCTGAAAGCTGCTAAGGCTTCGGCATCCGGACAGTCGACTATCTGATTCTTTTTAGTGAGGAATCTATTCCAGAAGAGAGAAGTACATATTTCAACCCTGAACTCTTGCCCTAGTTTAATTTACAACCCCGAACTTTAATACCGTCTAAATTACAACCCCCAAGTCTCAAAACCGGGCAGGATTCAACCCTCCCCTCTTTGTTGACCGGTTTTGACCTGGGGTGATTAGTTTTGACTAGTCAACGGGTCCAATCAGCATGCCACGTGAGATTTATTTTCAAAATTTCAAGAAAAAGAAAATAAAAATCTGTAAGATCAGGAAAAAATATAAAAAACCAAAATTCCAAAAAAATTGTTCGCGAAAAAAGCTAGGTAAAATAAAAAATGATTTTTTTCTAGAAATATTTTTTTTCCTGGAATTTGAGCTTTTGGGTTTTTTCTGGATTTTTTTTGGAAATTCGTTTTTTTATTTTCCGTGTTTTTCGGAAATTGGATTTCTTATTTCTTTTCCTGTATTTTCTTCGATTTTACAGGTTGTTTCCTTGGAAATTTTGCATTTTTTGCTGATCTGGCATGCTGACTGGACCTGTTGACTGGTCAAAACCGGTCAACCAGGTCAAAACCGGTCAACAAAGAGGGGAGGGTTGAATACTGACCGGTTTTGAGAGTTGGGGGTTGTAGTTTAGACGGTATTGGAGTTCGGGGTTGTAAATTAGACTAGTCCAAAAGTTCAGGGTTGAAATATGCACTTCTCTCATTCCAGAACTGTCGAGCTGATTCTCCGGGTTGCTGAGTTATGTGACTAAGATCGTCTGCATCCGGAGGGCGGACATAGGTCCCTTGAAAGTCTGCTCGGAAAGCATCCTCGAGCTCTTCCCAGCTTCCAATTGTGTTTTCGGGAAGGCTTTTAAGCCAATGCCGGGCTGGCCCTTTAAGCTTAAGGGGTAAATATTTTATGGCGTGGAGATCATCTCCTCTAGCCATGTGTATGTGGAGGATATAATCCTCGATCCAAACTCCAGGGTATGTTGTACCATCATATGCCTCTATGTTTACGGGATTGAATCCCTCTGGAAATTCATAGTCCAGGACCTCATCGGTGAAACATAGGGGGTGTGCGGTGCCCCTGTATTTGGGTGTGCCGGATTCTGATGATGGCTTCATAGTGTTGCTTACGAGAGCTTGCTTTCTTGGCCCATAAATGGACCTGACTGGGCCATGATGCGAATCCTTAAGTGGGTCGCATGCCGATTTAGGTGCGGCGCCGCTTGCCGCTTTACAGGGTCGTCTATCCGACCGTGTGGCTTTCTCATTTTTTGAATGCGAGGGCTCCAGGGCCTCTTCATCGAATTCAGGCAGTAGCTTTCTTTTCGGATAGCTTTAAGTGCGGCGACTGTCGTCGTATTTATCTGCGGTATTGATTACTTTGCTCCATCTAATCCGGAGTGCATCTTCCGCTGTTTTTAGCTTCCGCTTCTGCTTTTTTAGGCTGCGTGCAGTTGCAATGAGCCTCTCGTGGAGATTCTTCTGCTCCATAGGTTTATCCGGCGTGAGGTCGTCCGGAATGCCGTTTTCGCCGGAGGAGGGATGTTCGGCTTCTCTATCCGTGTTACCCTGTTCGGACGGTTGCTCTAAGGCCTGCTCGTCGTCTACCGGCTCGTCCTGCTCTATGGCTGGGTTTTTGTCGAGGCGGGGCTTGGGTCGGCGTTTACGCCGACGCTTTGATTGCTTTTCGGGGGGTCGATCTCCCGTCCCATCCCCTTTTTCCTCGTTGTCGCTTCCTTTAGGGGTATCCACCATGTACACATCGTGAGATGAGGTGGCTGTCCAATGCCCTATGGGCGTTGGTTCGTCGGTATCTCCTGCATCGTCATCCATGCTGTCGATGTCTTCAGAGTCAAAGTTGAGAACGTCGTTTAAATTGTCGATAGTGGCTACCAAGTGGGTGGTGGGTGGGCTTTAAATTTCTTCATCGTCCGTATCCCATCCTCGCTGACCGTAGTTCGGCCAGGGCTCTCCTGATAAGGAGAGAGACTTGAGAGAGTTCAGGACATCGTCAAAAGGCGAGTGCTGAAAGATGTCTGCGGCGGTGAACTCCATTATCGGCGCCCAATCAGATTCGATCGGCAGGGGCGCGGGGGGTTCGGAGTTCGGAAAGGAGTCCGGATCCTCGGAGTCACGGATCGTGCAGAGTGCGGGGCTAGCGTTCGGCTCGATCGCTTTTGGGATCGCAGCCCCCGAGGTGGGTGACGTCCAACCGCTCATCCTCGATTGGCGCAATAGGCTCTGAGTTAGGGGTCGGAACCGATGCATGTGCGGCCTCCAAGACGCTGTCCGGGGGCAGAGCTAGATCATGCCCCTCGAGATAGTGCGGCGCGCTTGGCCATGGCTCGAGCCCGTCGAAGATCAAATCTCTGCGGATGTTAGCCGTGTAGTTTAAGCTTCCAAACCTGACTTGATGGCCAGGGGCGTAGCTTTCGATCTGCTCCAGGTGGCCGAGCGAATTGGCCTGCAGAGCGAAGCCGCCGAAAACGAAGATCTATCCGGGGAGAAAAGTCTCACCTTGGACCACATCGTTGTTGATGATCAAAGGAGCCATCGGGCCTAAAGGCGACGACACAAAGGAACTCTTAATGAAAGCACCAATGTCGGTGTCAAAACCGGCGGATCTCGGGTAGTGGGTCCCGAACTGTGCGTCTAGGCCAGATGGTAACAGGAGGCAGGGAACACGATGTTTTACCCAGGTTCGGGCCCTCTTGATGGAGGTAAAACCCTACGTCCTGCTTGATTAATATTCATGATATGGGTAGTACAAGACTAGATCTACCACGAGATCAAGGAGGCTAAACCCTAGAAGCTAGCCTATGGTATGATTGTTGTATATGGAGTTGATTGCCTACGGACTACAACCCTCCGGTTTATATAGACACCGGATAGGGTTAGGGTTACATAGAGTCGATTACAATGGTAGGAGATCTTGAATATCCGCATCGCCAAGCTTGCCATCCACGCCAAGGAAAATCCCATCCGGACACGGGACGAAGTCTTCAATCTTGTGTCTTCATATTCCACGAGTCCGGCTGAAGGTATAGTCCGGCTACCCGAACACCCCCTAATCCAGGACTCCCTCAGTGACCCCGACACCTTTTTGGCAGTCGGTGCCCAACCTATCGGCCTAGCCTGTCGATCACACGCCAGTGACCGACACCTAAAATGTCTTATTCGCAAGCGTGCGAAGGAAGACTCCGTCCCCTTTTTCTATAAAAAGGGCACGCTAGCCTCAACCCAGCACAGCACAGCCGCTACCCCAAACCAAGCTAAAATGCCAGGACCCATTGTTCACAATGAGACCACGGCAACCAACCTTGGAGGTTTTGTGACCGTGCTAGCAAACCTCACCCGCCATGCCTTTGCATTAGAAGAGCCCCCAGAATATGTTGTGTACCAAGGGCCCATGAGTGGTGAGAGCCGTCAATTCTGGGCCACTGTGCACGTCTATGGTAGGGGTCTATTGCCAGAACGCCCCTACAGGTTCACCGGAAGGACAACTTCCTTTGAGCCACAAGCCATCCAGCTAGCTGCTCGAGAGGCTATAGTTCAACTCTGGCACTTGTCGCCTAGAGTTAACTGTCGCTCGTTCTACTACTACCCCAGTCGTGACGGGTATGGTAGGCCACCCCAGGTTACCAACGGAGATCACGAGACGGATCCTGCATTGTTGCATCTGGTGCGCTATGTAAGTGCACTAGAGGAAATGCTCGATCAAATCACTCTGGATATGATCGCAGCTCATGGAGAACTGATCCACCGAGCCCCGGCAAGAAGAGACGATGAGCCCGATGTCGACAGCCCAATCGTGTTGTTCGGACAACCAATCGAGACCTTGAGGTCAGCCCTAGCCATCGACCAAGGTGCTTTGGTGTCCCTAGAAGTGCTTCGTCGCCTTTTGGGAACACGCTCCAGCGGGATCGTGGCCAACAATCCCCGCGATGGTCATCATCGCTACCCCGACCCTGCAGTTCCTCAACCACCTCCAGCTAACCCCGACGGTGAATCCCATGGTGAAGCCTCGACGTCCACAAGGCAAGCCCGCTTAGATATTAACGAGGTAGACTAAGCCGCTCGAGTAGTACCAAATCTTAGTATGTCCACGCCCTGTAATTACGTAATCTTGTATCGCCATAGTTGAATGCTGTCTGCTTGTGCGTCCCTATTTTAAACTGTAGCCATGCATAAGTGTGTGGTGTACGGCTGCATTTTTAATTCCGGGCGTAGCTACCAACAACCACCCCCGACGACACCCACAGTAATACATCACTTTTGTGAGATATGTGTATTTGTGGCTTTGACCCCGACCCCATAGAGCACAACCAACAAACTAGTCGCCCCTCACCGTGATAAATAACCCAGCCCAGATGCTATATAAAAGGCCACCTCGTGACCTTACCAATTAGCCCTCACCTTGTGCCCAACTCTCACAACCATTCCTTGGCCATGCCGAGCCCTAGCATTTATCTGAGAAGTCCAGATGCAACCCCAGGTAGTTTTGTTAAAATATTGTGGGACTTTACCTGCAGTACCATGAGTTCTATCCATCCACCCCAGTACGAGTTGCTCAAATCGAGGATCACCCCATCCACCTCGAAATATCGGGCAGTGGTGCACATCCCTCCCACAAACCCAAACCAAGACCCAACGGAAGTCTCCTTCGTGGGGAAATCTATGCCGACTCCGCAGATGGCCATAGAAGTAGTGGCATACGAAGCACTTGCCCGCCTTCGATTCGCGGTACCGTATGCCAGCGAACGAGGGTATTATTATTTCCCGAGTCGTGTAGCACTCGGAGAAGTAACCTCTTTTCCTGGTGGACGAATTGAGAGAGACCCAGTACTGTTCAACCTTGCCTAGTATGTCATCACTCAAGAGCGTTTAACCCAGCGAATAATGGGTTATCTCCAGAGCCTCGCTGATTTAAATCCTCAGATCGCCATCGGCAGACCACTAAGGCCCGACCAGGAGAGACACATTCACCGACTACTCAATCTGCTTCCCCCGATAGAAGAAGAGTGTGCCCCAGTACCAGAGACGTTTTCTCGGGACCCTATCTATTTGCCATTTTCACTGTAGACGTCACTGCTATGTTATTGTTCCCCGGCATTTAATTTTGTGTTGCAACTTATGCGTGGTATCCTGAATTTGTGCGACGAATTAAATAATTGGTTTCAATTTATGCTAGTGGTTTTTGCTGCTATTAAATTTTGATTAACTAATTTTCACTCTCAAAAAATTCTGAAGTGAGATTTCCTTTCCCTGAGTTGCTGCAGCGTACATCTCTTCACGACATAGATTTTTATTCACGCAACACCGCGACAGCAGTCTCACAACCACAACCACTCGACCACGTGCACTAATTGCAAAACCATGTACCCATGTTGTATCTAACTGATCGCCTCCCTAACACACCACAGTTTCTGAAGGAGAGATTTGTGAGTAAATATTCGGATACAGGTTATCCCCAGCATTGACAACAGTTAACACCCGACACCGCACCTAATCCTCGTGATCGCCGCCACCGCGGAGAGCCAACACTGAAGCGGCAGGATCACGATGATCTTCGAGGATCATCGCGCACAGGAGCACGGAGAACCCCAGCAATGCCGCCAGCCCTCCACACACCAGGATCATGTACCAGTCCGACACCGCCTCTGCCATTAGAGCCTCGTCTCGAGCTTCTGCAAAACGGGAATAGAGGAGAAGGAAGGAGAAGGAGAAACGAGGCCAGGTGTGAGGAAGAAGAAGGAGCACCCCGGTCATTTTATAGCTCGAGATCGGTGTACGGTGGGCGAAGTCCACCAGCGCCGCTCGTCGCTCGATTGTCGGTGTTCGGAGGCGAATCCGCGAGCAGTGTCGACAGCGCACTGGCCCTCGAGGTGAGTGCATGCTGCACCGGCAGCTAGCACGCCGTGCACTACCGCGGTACGGCCTAGATGCCCTACGCACTAGACGTCGCCGGTGGAGAAAGCGCGGGAAAGTACGCGAGAGAGAGAGAAGAAGAAGAGAGAGCCAGAGGAAGAAGAAGAGACTGTCAGTGGGCCCCGGGTCCACCTGTCAGCCAGAGGGAGCATTGTGCTCTCGGGTACGACCAGCATATTTTAGAAATTAGAATTTAATTCTAGATTTCTGTGACCAAAAGTTGAAATTCCTCGTTTTCCCCCAAACATGGATTTTTCTACGCAATGCCAGTCTTCCACACTATAGTTTTACACCACTTATTGCCCACTCACTTTAGCCATATTTTATTGCATGAGTAGAGCGGTTATTTTTGTGATAACAGGTGTAATTTGTTTTAAGCAACCCTTAATAAATCTTGAGGATGAGATTTTTCTTAAGGGGGGTAGTGTTGTAACACCCCAAAAATTTAAACATGATTTGTTTATTAAAATATTGCCAGGAAATTAAATTTTTATTTTCTGGATTTTCTTTGATTTCAGAACCACCCTTTTCTTTGATATTATGGAGTTTTTACCCCAACTGAAAACTTTCCAAATGCATTGTTGGACTTGTATACCCTCTCAAGAAAAACATTTTTTTATCAGAGGAATTATTTATATAATTAATTTTTCCTGAGCTTTATTTCTTTTAAAATGGATTTTATGAGTTTTGGAGTCAGTTTGCACTGCAACCCTTTCAAATACCCTTTTAAAATTCTCACCAAAATTTGGGGATGACATGTGATGCTTCCACGTCACTTTTATGCAATTATATATTTTAGTCATTGGAGATTTTGAGCTCTACCCCAAGTTTTCAATTCTGGTCCAGTTTGCCAAATTGCACTACAACCTATTTAAAAATTTCTTTAAAGCTTCCACCAAAATTATGGGAAGTTAGTAGTAGTATATAATTCAACTTTATGCAAAAACCCATTGATGTTCTTTGAAAAATTTGAGCAGATCATCCTCATCTTCATTCTGGTCCATCTTGGTGAATTGTACTGCAACCATATTTTAACTTGCCCTTTTTCCCATGATTATTTTTCCTGCTTATAGATCACCCTACAAAACCTTTAAGTCCAGGAAAGTGGACCCACTGGAGTATATTTGGTCCATGCAATGATGCCCTTAGTTTCTGTCCAGATTTGGTTTTCTCAAAAACTTGCACTAAGAAGTTTCTGGTTTTGCCCAACTAACCCTGCCACCCTCTTTAGCATCTAGAGAGACTATGATCTGGAGATTTTGGCCACCCCAAGAGATGCCTAGATGCCCGTGGCATTTCATCGAGCAGGTTAGGAGCATGGCCAGTTTTGGCATGCTTTTGGACTTGCATTAGGAAGTTGCTCTAGTAACCTTACCAACATGTCTATTAGCTCCCTCATGATCATTAGCCTAGTTTTGTTTAGTTGCAGAGGCATCGGAGAGGCATAGGACGCGTTGGCATAGCATTGAGCACCTGGTGTGCGTGCTCTGGGCACGCCCAGAGCGCATGTTTTGCACGCGCGCGCACCGAGCCGCCGCGTCTTGCCCCTGGCCTTCGCTCGCCCGCAGGGCCACTCCTCGTTCCCGTCCACTCACAGAACCCTCCAGGCCACCCTGGCACCCTACATCGCCGCCTTCAGAGCCCCCTTGGCGGCACGCCAGAGTCCACAGCACGTCCCTGCCGTGGACGGCACCGCCCGAGCCACAACCGCTCGCCAGCTCGCCCCTGGAGCAGTGCCTGCTCGTCAGCTAGCCTATGCCAACATCCCCATCGCCGACACATTGCACTGCAAGCTACAGCGAGGCGGTTCGCCGATCTTATCTCCGGCCGCCGCGGAACCGGCCTAGTCGCGCTATAAATAGGGACCCCGAGCCCATCCGGACACTTAGGCAACCTCGTACCATCCCCTTAGTGCCCCCACAGCCAACAATCGACGAGGGAAGGCCGTCTTCCTCGTCTCCGGCCAGTTCGGCCGCCGCCACACTCCGGCGCCGTGCGTCGCAAATAGAGCCTCCCCTGCCCTTCCAACGCCACCGTCCGACTCCCCTTGATCATGCGGAGCCACCCAAACGCTCAGCCTCGTCCGGGAGTCACCGTAGCCCGAAACCCCAATTTCTCCCGAAGCCACCTTCGTCGCAGAGCTCCCCACCGGCGACTCCCTTCATCCCCGCCTGTCTGTCGACCACCAGGAGGACCGCTCCGGACTGGCGGATCCATCCCTGCCCTTGGATCCCTGTAGGGAGCCGCCGTTCATCGGCGGTGATCGTCGGCGCCCCGCCTCTGTTCGGCTAGAGGAGAGAGGAGGTGCGGGCGACTGGTCAAACCTGACCAGTGGGCCCAAGGGACCCACTGTCAGTGACCCCAAGCCGGTCCGCGCTGGTTTAAGTGGAGGCGTAAACCCAGAAGTACGTTTCCTCCGTCTCGAAGACGTATTCCTATTCGAAACGTTTTCTTTTTCTGTTTTAATTAAAAACAGATTTTGACTGAACTTTGACTCGCTATAACTTTTAAAATATAAGTCCAATTGACTTGATTCTTTTTCTGTTGTTTCTCAAATTCTGTCTAGTTTATTTTCACATTTATTTGAAAATTTTCCAAAAAACTTTTTGTACTGTTTTTAAAAAATATGTGTTAATTTGAATTTCCTCAAAATAGGATTTTTGAAGAAGCAAGAAACTTTCAAAAGTTTCGGAATGCACCCTGCCTGTCCACAACTTCAAGGCAAGCATTCTGAACCCTGGCATAATATTTTTGTGTGTTGTTTGATACGGTTACAACACCACCTCGACATGGAGCATTCGTTATTTATGAGATGATATGATCAGACGCATGAGTGCAAAATGAAGATTTCCTTGCTGTTGGAAATGGATATGCTCGTGATAGTGATCACGCTCGTATGCCTTTCATGTCTACCGGAAGGAAGCCAGGAAAGTCTCTGTCTTGGGTAGACACGAGCTTATCCCTAGTTTCTCGTCGAGACGGTTGTATCCGGTAGGGCATGATGAGGTATGATGGGTGGTGATTTTGTCTGTCGGTTGAAATATATTTGTTATGCTAATCATGCAAGGAATACTTAAACCTCCTGAGTCGACCATAGATCGAGTCTTGTTCCAGTAACCCCCATGCTTGTTTCGTGCTACCACTTGTCCCTGCCATACGTAGGATACGGTTCAGTAAGTTGTCAACCCCTTTCCTAGCACACACCGTACAGAGAGGCCATGGTGGAAGATACCGGCTGCATCCGGTAGACATGCCACCTGGTCCGGGGGCATGGGTGTTTTCGGTTGAAGCCGAGGGGGTAGCTCCCCTAGTTTGTGCGCGATATAAATTTTGTGATCCCATGCTAATCGAGGTTGCAGCCTCCCCACTTAGAGTTTCGCTTAACGGGTGTCGTGGGTGATTCCAGACACCGGTAAGATAGGCTGGTGTGTGTGGTCAGGTGTGTTTTTAATTAAAAGACCGTAGACGGAATTAGTCCCGATGGACTAAAGGAATCCGTTGCTCGTGGGTAAAGAGTACACCCTCTGCAGAGGTTATATCTATTCGAATAGCCGTGTCCATAGTTAAGGACTACAGTCTGGGATGGGTCAAGTGTCGGTCTTAGTGTCGGTCTTCGGACGAAAGATTGCTAAACCAAAACATGGATCATGACTTGCGACACATGATGATTATGATTACTATTATTATGGGCTAACCATTTACATTATTTGAATTACTGAGTATCACTGGGATGGTTCTACCTCCTGGATATTCACTGTGATTATTCCCCTATAAGCCCTTTTATGTGGTGTCGCTGAGACGCCCTACTGTGGCGTGCTTTTTATTTAAATTCCTTTATAAGCCCTTTATGTGATGTCGCAGAGACGCTCGACTGTGGCATGCTTGTTATTCAAATTACTTTATAAGCCCTTTATGTGGTGTCGCAGAGACGCCCGACTGTGGCATGTTTGTTATTTAAATTACTTTATAAGCCCTTTATGTGGTGTCGCTGAGACGCCCGACTGTGGCGTGCTTGTTATTTAAATTCCTTTATAAGCCCTTTATGTGGTGTCGCTCAGACGCCCGACTGAGGCATGCTTTATATCATTATCCTTTCGAGGCGTCGCTTCAGACACCCGATCGGTGCATTATTTTTTTCCCTCTGATTGCATATTCATATTTGACATAAATAACCTACCTATGTGCATCATGGATTTTCATTTCGTGACTGATGTGTGGTTTTGAAATAATTCAGAGCATGATTTTCAATTGTTATATTATACCTGTGTTCTTAATGTTTGCGAGTACATTCAAAAGTACTCACTGGCTTGTCCCTGGCTATTGTCTTGCCCAGATTTCCTTGCATGGAGAGGAGCACTGCGATGACAGCCCCAGAACCTAGGCAGTGATGAGAATAGTCTCGCGAAGATAGGAGTTATCTAGGTCAGTTGTTCCTGTGGGAAATGGAGTCCCATAGACGCTGATGATCCGCAAAACCGCTTCCGCCATCAACCACTAGAAACCATTTATTGTACTCATAGGCTAGAATGGTCTTGTACTACATATCTTGTATTTTGCTTGGAGTTTCTGTATCAAGTTGGTGCCTCATCAGCTAATAGTAATCCTGGGGCTGGTGAGCACAAGGGCCATTTTCTGGGAAATTAATATCCCGAAAATCGGGTCCTGACACTTGTCCACGCCAAAACTGAGAATATAATACCTGGTTTGTTCAAACAACTGAGAACTTGAAGATATTCCTCCCCAATATGCATATCATCTATAGCCCCCTTGTCGTTGCCTATACAACAGCAAGCGTTGTGGCGATCCCGCATCAAGCGTCATCCATGCCAGAGAAACCTCCGGCCGCCATGCGCATCCCGCGACGTTCCCGGATGCGGGATCCCAAGATCTGCCGCCATCGGTGCCGCCACAAGGGCCCACAATCTGGCCCGTCTTCCTGGCAAAGGGGATGCCACCACACTGCCACATTCGGATCCGGGCCGGAGTCGCCACCGCCTTCGCCAAGACCGGATCTGGGTCGGACGCCGCCTCTGCCACCGGCCAAGCCCAGCCCCACCTCCATCCTCTAGCCTTATCATCCCGCACCAGTACAAACACCCCTAGCAGGAGCCACCATGCCCCAAGGATCGAGGAAGAGACCGCACCTCTGCGGATCTGGCGCTCTCACCGCCTTACAACGCGGGAAGGAGGAGCAGCCCTCTGCCGCTGCCATCGAACGCACAGGCTCTACTCGGCGCTGTCCCCCGACAGCGGTAGAGGGGAAGGAGAGATGGGATCGCGGCGGCTGGCTTGCTAGGGTTGCTCCCCCTGTCGCCCTGCAGGGGCAAGCGACGAGTGGGTACGAGCAGAAGGGCACTTTCATAACAGTCCGTCCTCCATGTCATTTGAGTTGTTTTGTTTCTGTTTTATCATTGTTGTTGCTAAGGTTCTCCGCCACTACACTAGGAAGATTATCATCGCTTTGATCGAAACATTTTCTTAGTCGTATTGGTTTAGCCTGTTTGTCTTTGTGTGCCTGTACTTACTTTTGTTCAGTGTTCCTATTGTAGTATTACTTCTGCTGTTATGTCTCCAGCGATTTGAAGTTTTGAAAAGAAATTTTAAATCTCTCATTCAACCCCCCTCTAGTCGATATACTCTCGATCCTACACAATGTTTGTCTAGAGTCAAACAGTACAAAATTTGTTCAAGTTGATGTGAAAACTATCAACAAACACGATACCAAATTAGTTATCCTTCAATACATCATAGAAATCAAAATTATATCTGAAGGAAATATGCCCTAGAGGCAATAATAAAGTTATTATTTATTTCCTTAATTCATGATAAATGTTTATTATTCATGCTAGAATTGTATTAACCGGAAACTTAGTACATGTGTGAATACATAGACAAAACATAGTGTCGCTAGTATGCCTCTACTAGACTAGCTCGTTAATCAAAGATGGTTATGTTTCCTAACCATAGACATGTGTTGTCATTTGATGAACGAGATCACATCATTAGGAGAATGATGTGATGGACATGACCCATCTGTTAGCTTAGCATTATGATCGTGTTAGTTTCATTGCTACTGCTTTCTTCATGACTTATACAAGTTCCTCAGACTATGAGATTATGCAACTCCCGAATACCGGAGGAACACTTTGTGTGCTACCAAATGTCACAACGTAAATGGGTGATTATAATAGTGCTCTACAGGTGTCTCCGAAGGTGTTTGTTGGGTTGGCATAGATCCATATTAGCATTTGTCACTCCGTGTTTCGGAGAGGTATCTCTAGGCCCTCTCGGTAATACTCGTCACTATAAGCCTTGCAAGCATTGTGACTAATGAGTTAGTTGCGGGATGAAGTATTACAGACGGAGTAAAGAAACTTGCCGGTAACGAGATTGAACTAGGTATTGAGATACCGACGATCGAATCTCGGGCAAGTAACATACCGATGACGAAGGGAACAACGTATGTTGTTATGCGGTTTGACCGATAAAGATCTTCGTAGAATATGTAGGAACCAATATGAGCATCCAGGTTCCGCTATTGGTCATTGACCTGAGACGTGTCTCGGTCATGTATGCATAGTTCTTGAACTCGTAGGGTCCGCACACTTAACGTTCGATGACGATTGGTATTATGCGTTTATGTGATATGATGTATCGAAGATTGTTCGGAGTCCCGGATGTGATCACGGACATGACGAGGAGTCTCGAAATGGTCTAGACGTAAAGATAGATATATTGGACGACTATATTCGGACACCGGAAGTGTTCCGGAGAAGTTTCGGATAAAACCGGAGTGCCGGAGGGTTACCGGAATCCCCCGGGGGAACTAACGGGCCTAGATGGGCCTTAGTGCGAGAAGAGGAAGGGCTAGGAGGGTCTGCCCTCCCACCCCCCTTGAGTCTGAATAGGACAAGGGAAGGGGGCGGCGCCCCCTCCCCCCTTTCCTTCCGTTCCCCCTCTTCCTTCCTCCTTCCCCCTCTTTTCCCTTGTTGGAAACCTACTACGAATACGATTCCTAGTAGGAATCCTACTAGGGGCGCGCCCCATGAGGGCCGGCTGACCTCCCCCTTGCTCCTTTATATACGGGGGCAGGGGGCACCCTAGAACACACAAGTTGATTGTTTAGCCGTGTGCGGTGCCCCCTCCACAGATTTCCACCTTGGTCATATCGTCGTAGTGCTTAGGCGAAGCCCTGCGCCGGTAACTTCATCATCACCGTCACGACACCGTCGTGCTGACGAAACTCTCCCTCGACCTCACCTGGATCTAGAGTTCGTGAGACGTCACCGAGCTAAACTTGTGCAGATCGCGGAGGTGTCGTACCTTCGGTGCTAGGATCGGTCGGATCGTGAAGACGTACGAATACATCAACCGCGTTGTCATAACGCTTTCGCTTTGGGTCTACGATGGTACGTAGACAACACTCTCCCCTCTCGTTGCTATGCATCACCTAGATATAGATCTTGCATGATCGTAGGAAGATTTTTGAAATTACTGCGTTCCCCAACAATATGAAATTAGCATTGTAATTTTTGCTAGTTTTTCTGCAAACATGGGTCTATTTTTTTTATATGCAGTCATTTTAGGCGGTCCTTCACCGAGTGCTTGAAGCTATGCACTCGTCATATAATCATTTCCTGGTAGTGATTTTTCCAGAAAAAAACCTATTGACCATCGTGGCGTCTTTGAACCTTGGCAATTAATATTGGAGCTGACTCTCTCAGCTCCTTCGATTCATTTCACAGGTTCATAAGAGAGGACATACGATTTTGCTTTTCTCCTTTATATTCTCTTCTTCTGACCCTAGGAAAAAAACATGCTTGTAACCTCCCTAAGGCCCAGTTCTTTTGCCATAATCTTGGGATTTTTTCAGAATCCGACCCCTACTCAGCTTCTTCCAGAATCTTTGGGCCTCGTTTGTTTTACAATCCTATCTAGTTAGGGTCTAATTAGATAGGATTGTAAAACAAATGGGGCTCAAAAATTCTGGGAGAAGCTGAGTAGGGGTCGGATTCTGGGAGAATTTCCAGATTCTGGCAAAAGAACTGGGCCTAAATACCCACAGCAAGAGAAAACAAGCGTGCCCTGATTTTGTGCCACTTGCATGCGCACTAAGAAACTCTGCCAACATGCAAGCACATCTAGCTAGCAAAATATAACGTTAAGTTAGAGATCATCCAAAAATTATTTACCACTCTTTATTTATTGGTTTTCCAATAACAGCAACAACATAATGAATGTTCTTTTTGCGAAAAAAGAAGAATGTTAAAAAAAGCAACAACAAAATGAGATTAATACATGCATGTGAAAACATGAATGAAGCACTCTGAAATGAAAGCAGCACCCTGAAGTACAAATGCATGCATGCATTTTCAATTGGCCGGAATCTTGAGGATGCATACTTTACGGCACTCTTCACTATTGTTCTTCTTTGCGCAACAGCTCCTGAAGCACTCCAAGTTTTGCTGTATGGCTTTCTTGTCGGTGGGGGTGGCCTTGCTGTAGCAAAATCTCGAGGCTGTACGGTAGCATTCGATGTGAGCATCGTCGGTGCAGCTCGGATCCTTTCATGCCGCGTCGAGGTCCTTGATGCAGTGCTCACCAGCAAATTGTCCGACCGTCTTGTTGCCGGGGCAGGCCCCGTGCTCGTCCACGGCCGCGCGGAGGGCCGCGTGCCCCCACGGCCATGCCGTAGAAGCAAAGTCATTGTTGTCTCCACCGATCGTGGCGAGCTCGTCGAACATGCCCTTGATGAACTTGACGCTACCGGCATCATCGCGGCAGGCCGTCTCCACCATGGTGGTGCACGCGGGGTCCTTGCCGCAGAGCTTGGAGTAATCGCCGAGGCAAGCAGACTTCTCATCCCCCCTAACCACCGGCATGGATGATGTGGCCACCACCACCAGCACCACTAGGGTAACGGCGAGGAACGACCCGACAACACTAGTCTTGCGCTCAGCGGCCATCGATCTTGTTGTCGATCTCTACGTTTAGATGATGGGCACTCGTACGGTGTTGATCGAGATGCTATCTTCTCTCATATATACTAGCAGGTAGTGCGCGGCGGCACGCCGTGCCACATGAATTTACAAACTATTTGTTTTCTGTAATATTTGGTAACTCGTCCCAAGACTTGATTCATTGCAAAGTAGTTCATACAAGAAAAGAATACATCTAGTTCGTACGTGCATAAGTGATCTACAGTAGATAGTGATAGTGGCTACTGGACACAGAATTATAAAGCTCTTGTTTTTTTTAGATAAGATGTTGATCGTCCAGCTGGGTTTGTCTCAGTGATGTAGTGGTAAAGAGATGAGGCTAGTTCTTATGCTTTGGTTCTTGGTGGTTTGTTCCCTATGTACACAATGTTGAAGTTGCTTTCATTTCATTCAAACTTAGTCCGTTTTGAATTGATGAATGTCCTAGATCTCGACGGATTGCAAACTATCTTGAAATTAGAGATAACATTTTTTTTAAGAATCCGTGTTTGCCTTGATTTCTCTGACAGAATATAAAGTGGACATGAGAGCTACTTTGTTTGTTTAATAAGGTTGTAAACTTAGACGCATGTATCTTTATTTCTTTTCAAACAAAGTGTTTAAACTGAAGTTTTCTTTTTGCTTGACCACTACAATGAATTCGGTGCAGTAGAGGAGCGAAAGATAAATAGTACATAAAGATAAAAGTCAACATATCTATACATTGTTGACTGGCAGAATAAGTTTTAATTAATCAAAACCAACATAAGCGAGGTGGGAGGAAGAATTAATTAGCATGTGAGTCACTTCATATGAAAAACAAATCGAGGCTAGGCAGTGCAAAAAAATGCCGAATCAACTAATTTGATATTAGTTAGTCTGAAGGAGTTGACTGCCTTGTGGCCCAGTTTGGGCGTGAGCCAACCCGACAAAAAAAGTAAGAGTTATATTGTTTTTTAGAATAAAATAGGTTATTTTCTGTTTTTAATAGTACTTACTTCATAAAAATGCCACCCAGTTCAGTGCACTTTCATTACCATGCCATTTCTTTTTTTTTCTTTTCCATTTTCTAGCACTTGAAAGGACCAAAGTGCCCCTGATGCTATCTAACCTTATCTAATGTGTGTGGACTGGTTGGATAAGGATTGCTCTCGGGCTAGCTCATCGCCGTACCCCACTGATGCTTGCGGAAGCCACCGCATCTCTCCGCCATAGCTTGCCCACGCGTGTGCGAGCAACCGTAGCTCCCCCGCCGATGGCCCATGCCTTGCTGATGCCTGCGCGAGCAACTGTGGTTCATCGCCGGTGCTCATCCATGTCTGTAGGCGCCGGCGCAGGTCGTCCTCACCTCACGGATACCTACACAAGCCACCGCAGCTTGCCGCGGGTTCTCCCCCACACCCGCGCGCGACAGCGCAGCTCTCCGCGGGTGCTTACCCTCCCCTGCGCGCATCGGCGCAGATCGCCCTCCCCTGCTGGAGAAGCATTCTAGTGGCGAGACTGGTGCTGAAGAGAAGGTGGATGCCTTGTGCAGGTCCTGAGCAAGTGGCTTAATGGCAGCAACGGCCGGAGGAGGAGATGGATGCGTGTGCAGGTCCTGAAGGTGTTGAATGCAAGCAACATGTAAGTCACATTTATTGTAGTCTTTTGCTTGATTATGGATTGCAATTTGGAAATTACGTCAAGAATAGCATGTCACGTTTAGCTTCACAACCAGGATGAACTGAGCGACAATACGACAAATGAATAATATCACAAATTTCAGTCCATAAGCTACTTGTTGCAATCTGTTTTGTTGCACTTGATGTAGCTTATTCAAAGACAGTAATGGAATTGTAGGTAGAACTGGCAAAAGTATGTAGACCTCAAATTTCTGTACATTGGCATGGGAGAGATATACAGACACTTCAACAATGATTCATAGATAAATATGAAATAAGTTCAGATCTGCCAAAAAACCGTGATGAGTTCACCTAATGAGTTCATAGATAAAACTAAATGAGTTCACAACGCATAATGTAGATGAGCTCACCGCTGATATAAGCTCACGGCTTAGAGAAATTGAAGGAATTGAGTTCAAATACAAGAAAACTACTTGATGAAATAAGTCTGGAACTCCGTGTTTGGAACTTGATTTATGTTTAATAATATGAATGTGTGCATCATTTGATGCAGAGGCCCGGGTAATCCCCTTTTTGAAATAAAATATGTGTAACATCAATTTCATAGGGATCAATCATCCAATTTGTAGCTTTCTCTTTGGTATAAGCTTCTTTGTTGGATATGTGACGTTGGAATGAGACTAATGTTACAGCCCAATAAGCGGTATGTGATAGCAGGCCTTCTTTGTGTCGACGGGCCATATTAAACTCATCTTTGTCCGGCGGGACAGTGGAGTGATTTGGAGACGTACTAAACATTTCTCTCCTCAGAGAAGAAATTCCCAACTCCACAAACAGTTGATGTTCTTCCAGGTCGCTACAGTGATGGAGTCAATTCATTGGTACAACACCGGCATGAGCACAAAGGCAACTGGCCGGCGGTCATATGTCCATGGAAAAAAATACTAATTACTTCATATTTCTTGTTGTAATTTCAGTGATGACTTCTGGGTAGAACCAGGGTGGCTTCCTGGCGTCGCCGAGAGTAGCTCTGCCACTGAGTCACTGGATCTACTTGCAAGTAGTGGAGCGCCCTAACTCATTCAGATCCATAAGCATCCTTTGTTTCCTTCTTTTTGGTTGTTTGAATCGTTTGATTCCACTTTGTTTTCAGTGCAAAGAATAACTACCACCAGTTAGATCGACCTATGATGATAATATATGTGATTAATTTATGTTTGTCATCCTCATGTTCTTGTACGATTAACATCTACCACTACATCATCTATTTTTGGAATGAAATTTAACTAATGTATATATATACTTTTGTGTCAGGTAGTCTGATTGTTTAGCATTGTTGGTATAAATAACATAGTTTTCTGTTTAATTAAATAATTAACATTTTTTTTCTTATAGACCGCAACAGTATCTCCGCTGAGAATATTTGACAAAATTGTTTCTTGTTATCTGAATATTTTTGTCAGCATGGCTATACAGTAATAGAATGAATCTATTAGGCAGTGTTCTATCTGATGGGGACAACTTCTGATGCTACCATATATTTTTTTTGACAGTAAGACTCATGGAACAGAATAGACTAAAACTTCTGCCTGGAAAAGAAGCAATAGAGAAAATTAATTTGCTAGATTTGAAAATCACAACCTGGTATTTTAGTGTTTAGTGAATTGACAGCATCATCACAAACACCATACAGAGAGATTTTTTTTTGTCTAATTAGATAATTAATGACATACATGAACAGATACACTGGGTGAACTATGTGGTCATCACCCCTCTGTCTAATACTCATCGCAAGCACCAAAATAAATTATATTGAGTCTAGTTTTGTATAGAAAGCCCAACTGATGAGGCTAGCATAACTTCCAAAAGGCAGTCTTGACAGGTACTCCCATACTACTAACCTGAAAAAAAAAAGAAAAAAAGATTACTAAAATTATGAAGCAAACAATTAAGCAAAAGAGAAGTTTTCTCCAACCAGATTTTTTTTCCTTCTAATTACCAACAGAGAATTAATTATGTCCTTGTTAAGCCCAACTGGTGAAGGGAGTATAACTTCCAAAAACCAGTGTTGGCAGGAACTCCTAAACTACTAACCTGAGAAAAGCATATCCATATAGAGATGAGAGCCGAGAAACCTTTAGCCAAAATCGGTAGCAAAAAGAAAATCCATATAGAGATGGCAAGTGGAATTTCTTTATAATGGGAGTCGGGAAAAAATCCGAGTATTTGGTGACTAAATTAGCTACAGAATATGACCAAGCTACCACATTAATGTATGCCTAAAGAATACATCTAAAAACAAAGGATGATGAAGTCAAGTGTGACATACATATCACATATCAATACCTAATATCTAACTATCAGAATGCATCCCAATCCATGATGATCCCAGCAACATCTCCAAAATGGCAATCCTGTGTGGATAGTATATACATACTCACTTCACAGTGCAATTTACTGTATATTTAATATCATGTGTTCACCATATAGTACCCTATAAGGCTAACAAATCTACATTAGATTTCTTTAGTACAAGAGCAGATTTTGCGAAGCTTCTAAAAGAAATTGATAATGCCTCAATGGCTGAGCGCCCTACTTTAGGCAAACTTGTTCAAAGAATTAAAAATGATTCATTTTATTTTTAGGAGAGAGAAAACTATCACAAAAGGAACAATAAATACCTGAGAATAATTTAGTAGTAAAATAGTCATCAAGCTGTACCATTTCCTCTGCATGTCAGCTATTCAGCACATCATGTGTTTATTTGTTTAAAAACCATGTGAAATTAAACCACAATTACTTCCATCGAGAAAAATGGAACACAAAACGTAATGGAGAGATTAAGAATAAATATACCATGTCATATTAAAGATGCAGGTTCCGAATTCCTTGCACATTCACACAAGGAGCTGGACCCCCAAATTTGTGTCCTCAGCACAGACATGCACGCAATGCCTGAACATTCTTCTTAGATCAAGAATTTGTAGCATATGCACCCAACTTTAGATCTGATGAAATTCTAGTACTAATAACTCGTCTACTCGTACAAGGAAACCACGCACACCAGAGGAGAGGAAAGGGAGATGAAGGGGACCTGTTGCCGGGGCCGAAGTTCGGGAAGACCGAGGGGAGTCGATTAGGATGGAGAGCGGCAGGGCAGCGAGCTATCCAGCGCCAACTGCAGGCGTGCCACCTTGGACGATGGGAAGGCCACCACCATGTATCCGCCTTGGAGGCCAGGGACAGAGCCGGAGCCGAGGAAGATCCATGAGAAGACGATGGCATGCGGCTCTCCTGATTCATAGTGTAGCTTGCACGCACCTCCCGGCCGGCCAGACGGAGCGGCAACCAGGCGCACCATGGGATCTTGGGTGGAGGCTGGAGGGCAGCATCAGGAGGAGAGATGGGCCTATAGGTGAGGAGTGGTTTGACACATAAGAGAAGAACACAGCAAGGAGCTACTTATAGGCAAGCAAAAAAGGACCCAGAACACAAACGATGTGCAAACGTGGAACTCCAAACATGCAAAGGTGGACACATGCATGCATGCATGAGCTATGCAGCAGCACACGTATATCAGCCCATACAACATCCCATGCAGCTAATATTTTTTTCTCACATGAGACAAAATCAGCCCATGCAGTCATACCATCTTTCCACATGAGACAATATAAGCCCATGCACCTCTAGAAGAAACATGCACAGTCCATGTGAGCAACCAAGAGAGCAATCAACCATTTCACGAAAGCCATCGTGCACACGTGTCGCTCAATCAGCAGGGATAAAAAAAATTCCAAAAAAACCAGAAAAATCGAACCCTTACGGGCCTAGTCTTCTTAGTATATAGGCGATGGATGGCCCAGACTCGGGTGATGTGAAAGTGAGGCCATGAGCCATTAGAGCTCCATACATGCCAAATTTGGTGCATGCATTTCCATTAGACCGGGCAAAACGCTCACCCACGTAGGGATGGAGCTTAATTAGCGTACATGTGTTGGGTTCAAATGATACCAACAACAACTTTTGCATGAGCCTTTGCTCATGCAAAAGAAGAATGGAACGAACAATTTACAGTACGTTTTCATCGTACCACAAGATGCATTGTCCAACGGATGGAGCTTAATTAGCGTACATGTGTTCGGTTCAAATGATACCAACAACAACTTTTGCATGAGCCTTTGCTCATGCAAAAGAAGAATGGAACGAACAATTTACAGTACGTTTTCATCGTACCACAAGATGCATTGTTCAACGGATGGCCCAGAGTCAGGTGATGTAATTGTCAGGCCATGAACCATTGGAGCTCCGTACATGCCAAATTTGGTGCATTCACTTATACGAGACCGGAGAAAACGCCCACCCGCACCTAGGGATGGTGGCTCAGGTTGATACCCAACAACTTTTGCTTGAGCCTTTTCTCTAAAAGAAGAAGCAGATGCTAATTAACGGCCGCTGCAAGACTATATATAGCCTTGTCATGCACGCAAACATCCTCTAGATGCTAGAATATGTTGTTGAGTAATCTTATATCTCTGGCCACATGGAATCGATCGGCTAGCTAGCTTAGACTGCTGTGTATAACTTTGCTCAGTATCAATCGATCTACTCCAGGGTCTAAGCTTTCACTAAATCTTTTCTATGTGTACACCAGTTACCAGTACACGCACCATCGATAGGGCTGAACCTTTAGTACTATCTAATGTACATGCTGCTTCTTGTTGCACTAGAACAATAGTCAACGATTGAAGACATCAACGGCGGAGTAGTCAAGCTTCCCAATCCCATTCCTAGGTGGTAATCTTAATTTCGTGGTTGCGGAAGAGATGGGTGAGAAGGACAGGAAGAAGATGGACTCGAGCGAGTGTTTCTCAGTTTACAAAAAAGAGACCTCTTTTTTAGATACAGCAGAAAAAAAACATGGTTTTAGATATACCATGGTTTGTAAAACTAAAGTACTTGTCCAAGTCAAACACGTCAAAGTATTTAAAACTGGGGTTTCTACAAAAACCATGGTATTCTCCTAAAACTCTAAAAATACTGAGCAGCCAAACGCAGCCTTAGAGTTTAACACGCATGCATCACCGTCAGTGGCGGTGCCAGGCGTTAGTTGTGTAGTCAACTGACTACACAACATTTTGGCATGTACTAGTAGACATCAAACAAAAACCAGTACAAATTTCATACAAGCATTTGTATTTGACATCACAACTTTAAATTGACATCACAACTTTGAACTCCTGGCTTCGCCACTGATCACCGTACCTCATTTAAATTTTTTGGTTTTTTGTGTGATAGATTTGATCCATAGGTATGTGAGGCATCGGGGATTCTTAGTATGGCAGGACACTTGAAAGTTGCCTTACATAGATTATTTGGTCCAAGAGTAGGAACGACCGAGCAACCTAAACCATGCCGCGTGAACACTATAACAAGACCATATTCCGTGGAAGGGAATGTCAACGATCAACAGCGTTCGAAACCGCGGGAATCGTCATTTGAAGCCGGACCAAGACGCAAGCCTCGCTTACCCACTATGCTTGCAGGCCCAGAATGGGCCCATTAAGCCTTGTACTACTTAAGCAATCGAGAGGGAGAGATTGATGAGAGCAACTAGTCAACGAGCGCTCCTTCTGGAGCGTCACAACGATCGGCGCCACTTGGCGCTCTCAGCCGTTCGTCACGTGTCGCGCTCAGGGTGCTTTCTCCGGATTTTGTTTTTTATTTTATTTTTTCGCACGCGTTTATGGCTTGTTAAACGGTTTTTTTCCAGGGTTTCCGACTTTTCGGTTTTTCATCGGTCTTCCTTAGCTTTTGATAAAGAAAACTTTGCACGAAAAAACGCGTTTTCTTTTTTTTCTTTCGTGAGAGTCACGGTTTTGCTTTCGTGGGAGGCTTGATTTTCGTTTCACGAGAGTCACGGTCGTGTTTCTCGGAAACGAAAAAAAATCATGTTTTCTATTTTTTTTTCGCGAGAGTCACGATTTTGCTTCCGCGAGAGGCATGGTTGTGCTTACGCCAGAGTCACGGCCGTCTCTCGGGAACGGAAAAAAAACGTGTTTTCTGTTTTTTCTTCCTTTCGCGAGAGTTGCGGTTTTGCTTCCACGTGGGGCACGGTTGTGCTTTCGCGAGAGCCACGGCCGTGCCTCTCGGAAACGAAAAAAAATGTGTTTTCTGTTTTATTTTCCTTGCGCGAGAGTCGCGGTTTTGATTCCGTGAGAGGCACGGTTGTGCTTCCGCGAGAGACACGGGCGCGCCTCCCGGAAACGGAAAAAAACGCATTTTCTATTTTTTTTTCACGAGAGTCACGGTTTTGCTTCTCCGAGAGGCATGGTTGTGCTTTTGCGAGAAGCATGGTCGTGCCCCCTCGGAAACGAAAAAAACGTGTTTTTTTCCTTTCGCGAGAGTCATGGTTTTGCTTCCGGTTGGTTTTTTGTACGGGTTTTTCCTGAACAAAAATGTTCGTCAAAACCTATCAATATGGGATCTAATTTTGAAGAACTTGATGCGAAAAATCCAACAGTGGTAGCGGTTTGAGATTTGGACGCACGGTTTAAGAGATAAAACGTTTTGATTAAATGAATCTATGAAAAAAAGGAAAAACTCCCAGGTTGCGACAAGTGGCGCACATGCAGCGCGCCACTTGTCGCAACCTGAGAAGGGTGCAGTGATCTTTGCAATAGGTACTCCTCTACTAGTGATTTCGGAGATTGAGAGCTAGGCAGGAAACGGCTAGTTGTCGGATAAGGGAGAGGAGAGGAGAGGAGAGGAATGCCGGCTCCGCCATGGATGTGCTTGTAAATTTAAATTCCTGCTAGCTCGAGTAATATAGAAAATTAACCCTAGAAACGTGGTATCATATCCCTCATCGATCTCGATTTCCCCACCCAATCCCATGAATGTGAGGGCGCCTGCTGCACACACAATCTGGTCTCTGCGGTAAGGTGTGCCCCACATCATCCGCCGTGGAGCTGATTTATTTCTCTACATACCCCAACCCCAAAGGAAAAGGAACACGAATTGCATAGGGGGTAGCTGCGATGCGGGCCTATCAAGGTGACGACGAGCTACTGGACCCACACTATCCATTTCTGTTTCTGGTCAGACAGACAGAGACGATGGTTGGATTGGATGGATGGTACTCAAGGAATTCGAGTCGTGATCCTTGGAATCCAACGTTTTCATTGGATTGGAATCTAGGAATTAAGGATTAGGTTGGATCTATCATAATGAATTCGAGCCGTTGTCGAACACATCATTTTCATTGGATTGGAATCCAGGAATTAAGCCTGGATCCGGTGACGTACACCAGGGCCGCGGGACGGGCGCAACTAATCATGTGGCCTGTGGGTGACGGGGGAATAGACCCCGGGTAGCCTCATCCATGCCTTGGCAGATTTCAAGACACCAGGGCTAGCCGAGCCCCTCAGCCCGACTGGCCGCCAGGCCGGCTTCTGTGGCCGGCTAGAGTCAACCGGCTGCCTCCTAGAAGACGGCGAGCCTCAGAAGGCGGCAAGAGCATGGGCCGACTCCTAGCAGGCGCCCCATCGCTGCCTCAAAGTCCGCACCCACCTGTTACAACAAGATCGGGCATGGCAACAGTACCCACCCCCGAATCTCGGAGGGATCGTGGCTACAGTGCGGACGTACCAGGCGCACACCCTCCGCCCGGCACGACACTGTAGCCACGCGGCCCGTGACGGTGCCTACGCCAGGCAGAGCCATGCCCCACAACGGGCGGTCGATACGGCCGTAGGCGGTGGGCCCTACCTGTCTGCGAGCACCAGAAGACGGCAAGGCCTGAGCAGGCGGCCTTGAGGGGAGGCCGGCTCCTAGCAGGCGGCCACCTCTCCCCTTGGAGTCTGTGCAGAATTAACGAGAGGTGACGGGGTGTGGCTACAATGATCGCCCGCCAGGCGGCGGCACTATAGCAACGCGCCCCCCGACCAAGCCATCATCATCAGGGGCAAGGCTACAATGCAGCCTGCTCCCCCTGGCCCGCAGGCGACGGGGCCTACCTGTCGACAGAGCTCACGGCAGCCGGCGGGACCCACCAGGCGGCGGGCCCCAGCAGCCGGCGGAGAAGCCGGAGCCCAGAGACACTGACGGCCGGGTCCCAGGACCAACCGTATTACAATTGTACCCCTAGGGGGTAGGTCTATGTAAACCCCCCAGGGTCACCCATGCAAAGGGTTGAGCCTCCTTAGATCATACACACACCCATAGCAAGAGAGGAGTAGAGCAAGCAGCCTTCTTCCTCCTCTAGCCCGAACACCTCAAGGAGCACCCTTGTACCAGCTATTGATCATAGTGATGCGGAGACCCCGCAGAGCAGGATTAGGGGTGTTATCTCCATGGAGAGCCCCGAACCTGGGTAAGACCTGGCGTCGTCTACGGTCTTGCCTACTCTCGCTTCTAGAGTCCGGCAACGTTTCTATTGACCCCATACATGATCAGCCACCTGTTGGCATATGTCGAGGACATACCATGACATTTGGCGCCCACCGTGGGGCAAGGCGCACCGTTGTTCGGAGACACGTTCTGGACGGGAACCTATTTCCTTCCTCGTGAGCGCAGCCAGCCCGGCTCACCCACTGGCGTCTGCACCGATAATCTGCGCGACATGGAGGCCGCCTGCGCCGTGAGCTCCCTCACCGATCTCCTCGGCGGCGTCCACCTCATCGACGAGCCCGCCCCCGACACGGGTTTGGCTAGCACCGAGAGCTGCCTTGTCGACTTCCTCAACAAACTCCACATCGCCGACGAGCCCACCTCCGACTTGTAGTCTGTTGGCTCCACCGACCCGCCCGTCGAAATGATCATCGACTCCGACGCGGCAGACGTCTACCCTGACCATGTTGAGGTCATCGACGATCCTCTCCCCCACGTGGAAAGCATCATCAGCGCTAGCACCGTCACAGAGGTGCTGGTCATCAGCCAGGACGAAGAGTCGGCCGGAGCGGACCAGGATCCAATTAGTTCGACCCTGCGAGCCCTTGCACTCCGTTCGATGGCGGCGTAGACGGCGCAACCCTAGAGGCACACTGTGTTTCGCTCCTCGACAGAGCCAAGCAGCTGGCTGCTGTGAAGCGCCTTGCCGAGGCCTACCAGCGCAAGCTCGGCCAAGCTGCAGGCGGCACTCCGGCTGCTGGAGAGCCCAGCCGGCTGGGCGTTGTCTGGCAATGCGGCGCCACCATCGCTAGCATCTTTGGGGCCGACCGCCCTGTCTACCCCACGCCTGCCGAGAACCTGCGTGCCGCCCAGGTGGCAGCAGACGAGTTGGACAAGTTAGAGGGCGAGGAGAGGCGCCTCATGAAGGAGCGCCTACAGCGGCTTCTCGACGCGGCCGCCATCCAGTAGGAAGTCGCCCGCAGCGCGGCAGAACCCGGCAGGCCAGATGAGACCCGCCTTCATCACGGCGAGCATGGCGCGACCTCCCGGTCCCCGACAGGCGGCCGGGACGACCTAGAGCTGGCTGCTAGCCGCAGTTGGCGCACACACATCTCGATCGAGCGCGACGCTGACGGCCGCCCAAGAGCAGTAGAACGGCGCAATGACAACACGCTTCCCCGCGCAGGGAGAGGCGTGTTTCCCTGCCACCCGTTGGGCACCCTACTCTCGAAGACCAGGTAGGTCACCATGAGGGAATCGGAGAGAATGATGCCTGCTACCAGATCGACCGACTTGCTCGAACCCTTGCAGAAGAAGAAGAAGAAGAAGATACGATTGACCCGCCTTGCTTCGGCCCCCGCATCAGAAATGAGCCCTTCCCCAAAGGATTCTCATCGCCACGAGATACCCCAAGTACAACGGTTCCATGAAGCCGTAAGATTGGCTGGCCGACTACTCCACCATCGTCAACATAGCAAACGGCAACAAGCGTGTTGCCGTGAAGTACGTTCCACTCATGCTCCAGGGCATGGCTCAGACATGGTTGAACAGCCTCAAGCCGCACAGCGTCTACAGCTGGCTAGACTTCGCTGACGTCTTCATCTGTAGCTTCACCGGCACCTACAAGCGGCCGCCCAAGCCTCACCAACTCTCCTTGTGTGTCCAAAGCCCGACTAAGTCCACCCGTGACTATCTGACACACTGGTGCGAGCTGCGCAACTCCTGCGAAGGGGTGCACGAGGTGCAGGACATAGAGTATTTCACAACCGGGTGCCGAGAGGGTACCTTGCTCAAGCACAAGCTTCTCTGTGATGAGCTGGCCACTCTAGAGGAACTGCTGGTCATAGCGGACAAGTACGCCACAGCTGACTCCTCCATGAAGTCGGAGCTCAGAGTGGATGCGACCGGAAAGGTGCTCCCTCTGGCTTCCCAAACACCAGCTAGTGACGGCAGCCGGCGCCAGCAGAGCGACAACAAGCGCAAGGCCCAGCAGCCGGCTTCCAATAGCCGGCAAGTAGCAGGAGTCGAAGATCAGCAGCCGACTTGTCAGCCCAATGCCAAGCGGCAGAAAACTGGCAAGGGAGCATGGCCGCCCGCCCTCTCCTTTGAGCAAGCCCTTGACGCCCCATGCAAGTTCCACGGTGGCACGACGCCATCCAACCACACCACTGGGAACTGCAACTGGCTAGCTTGCATCGCCAAAGGCGAGGCCCTCCCGCCTCCCTCACCAACCGGCCCTCCAGCTCCAGCCGGCAGACCGACCAGTCAGAAACATTCAAGACAAGTTCCCCGAAGAGCACGCCGCCTACGTCATCTTCACAAACCAAGCCGGCGACAGGCACAGCAGGCGGCGGCAGCACAGAGAGGTCAATGTTGTCAGTATAGAAGCACCCACCCGCATGCACTGGTCTGAGAAGCCTATCACTTGGAGCCGAGCTGACCACCTGGCTATGATGCCCAATCCGGGTTCATATGCCCTAGTGCTCGAGCAGACATTTGCAATAGAGAGGCAGAACTGCCGTTTCAGCCGAGTGCTAATAGATAGCGGCAGCAGCATCAATATTCTGTACAAGGAGACCATGCATCAACTGGGCATCAAGGCCAAGCAACTCTAGCCAAGCCGGAGTGTTTTTCATGGCATAGTCCCAGGCCGATCCTGCTCCCCAATTGGCAAGATAAAGATTGACGTCCTGTTTGGAGACAGCAACCATTTCCGCCGCGAGCCAATCTGGTTTGAGGTGGTGGACTTGGAAAGCCCCTATCACGCTCTCTTGGGCCACCCTGCACTGCAAAGTTCATGATGGTCCCTCACTGCGCATACCTGAAAGCCAAGATGCCAGGCACCAAGGGCATCATCACTGTTGCTGGAGATTACAAGAAGTCACAAGATTGTGTGGCTACCATCAACCGGCTGGCCGAGTCCCTCGTCATAGCTCAAGAAAGACGGCTCCTTGATCGTATGGTAGCAATGGCCAGCGAGAAGCCGGCCATGCTGTCGGTGGGAAACGACACCTATGGGATCACAAGAATCCCTACTACGGTTGCGGGGCACGCGGTCGTGAGGAGCGCGAGACTAGCAATGAGCACAAGCACGCGGGTCGTTTACCCAGGTTCGGGCCGCAAAGATGCGTAATACCCTAGTCCTGCTTTGATGTGTATATCTGTGTTCTTAAGAGTTCTTGAGCTAGCTACAATGAGCGTAACTTGTCCAAGGGTCTGAATCCCTCTCCTGGATGCCTTGGGCCTCCTTTTATAGGCAAGGGGGTCACCATAGTGGCACATAGGAGGTGGCATCGGGGTACTGTGGTTAAGCCTATCGCTAGCCATTACGGGACAAGACGCATTTAATGCGCCTCTGACGTGTCCCCTTTACTTTACCGCCGCTTCGCCCTGCCTTGACACGCGCCTGGGCCAGCGAGGTTGCCGGTGCCACGTAGGCTAGTAGGCTGCTGAGGTGGTGCGGTGGTAGGGCCTTCACAAAGGTTTGCATGCCACCACGTAGGCATGCACTGAGTTGGCCGAGAGGCCTCATGTTGACATGTGGGCGCCTGCCCAGCAGGTGGGCTGGCAGCTGCATGGGAGCGGTGTAGAAGCTTCGCGGGTGCGGGCCTGGCTGTGACCTCATGGATGTCCTCGACAAGGGCCTTGCCGGGGCCCCGGCAAGGGTCTTGCCGTGGCGTTGCGGTCGTCCCCGGCAAGGATCTTGCCGGGGATCTTGTGGGCTTCCTTGGCAAGGATCTCGTCGAGGTTCTTCGTCTTCTAATCCCCTTCTGACTTGGAGTATATCTCGTCTTCACAAAGATATGCATGCCATTATGGAGGCGCCTCCCGAGCCCAGGTCCCAACGTGGTTGGCGGTGTTGGAAAAACTAGGGTCAAGGGTAAGATGCCCCGGCAAGGTCCTTGTTGGGGCCATGGGGGTCGCCCCGGCAAGGGTCTTGCCGAGGGAACCACCTCGCCTTCTTGATTTTTATGCCTTGACGTTGCTTTCGCCGTCTTGTGGTTTTAATTCCCTGTCTCTGCCCTGCTTTAGTGTTGTCGTGGGTGCGGCTCTGACTGCCCGTGCACAAATAAGGGGTACAAAAGAGTGCCCCTACTTTAGTACACCGACAGGAGCCCCCGGGCCTGGGCCACACATAACCGCGACGCGTTGTTGGGCTAGGCTCAAAAGCGGTGCGCGGGCAGGCGGGGGTGGTTTTCACTGCAGTAACTTTCCATCCGCTGCGCTTCCCAATGACCCGTGTTGGGCGCGTGACGTGGGGGTCGTGCATGACGTGGGGGGCATGCGTGGGGCAGTTGCTGCAGGCATGTTTCATGTTGCAATAAATGGGAAAGTGGCGGCCCGCGTCTTCCCCATAAAAAGGAATAACCGCAAGCGCACGGCTCATTTACCCCTTGCGCTTTCCCCTAATCTCGACACCACCGTCCTCATCTTCTTCTTCCTCGAGCCCCTGCTCGCCACTACTGTGCTCCCCACTGCCTCCAAATCCTCGCTCCCTTCCCATCCGCCATGGTGCCTAAGTCTGGCAAGGGCAAGGGCTTGGCCAAGGACACGAGGGAGAAGGAGACACCGGAGAGCGAGGCGGCGGCGCGGCGGGCGCAGGCCGCCTACTTCATCTCGTCGTCCGCCGACGTCTTCAAGCTCAGGTACTACTTCAAGCCCTTGTGGGGGGCGGCGACATCGGCGTATCCCGCCACACGCGCCCTCCCTGTAGATTGCAACAAGGGCGGCCAATAATGGTACCCATTCTTTGTTGACTTCTTCTACTGCGGGCTGTGCCCCCCTTTTTCCAACTTCTTCAACGACATCATGCGCACCTTTGGCTTCTACTTGTTGGACCTCACGCCAAATGTTGTGGCGTGCCTGGCGTGCTTCGCCCACCTTTGCGAGGGCTTCGCCGGGGTGGTGCCCAGCATGGCGCTCTTCCGCCATTACTTCTCCCCCCGCGTCCAACTTGGGGGCGCCCTTTCTGGAGCCATCGCCTGGATCCCGAGGAGCCAGGAGAAAGGCGCGTACCCAGAGGGCGCCACGAAGGAGAGATGGGAGGAATGGTGGGCCCGGTGGTGCTCGATTGTGGAGGAGAGCCCACCGGAGTTCTGTCGGGGTGTTCGTTGGGAGCCGCTGCTCCGCGGTGCGGACTGGAGCGACTGGACCCCAATGATAAGAAGTTCTCGATCGCCACCACCAGGATTCACCGCCTCATCGAGGCCGGTCTCACCCTCGAGATGATTGCGGTGGATTTCATCCGCCATCGAATCGCTTTGATGCATAACAAGGGGAGGCCGGCCTGGGACTTTAGGAACACAGCCGACATCATGAGGCTCCGCACTGGCCTGCAGAACAACTTCACGGTGCTGGGACACTCTTGGTATTGCCGGAGTCTCTTCCAGCTCGACGTGTTCGTCGATGGCAAGGTGGAGAGGACCGGCAGGGCGGTGAAGCCCGGCAAGGTCGTCAAAGGACCCTTGTTCGGGCTGCTGCCGGGAGTGGTCCCGCTGAGCAACAACTCTCGGCAGGCCGCAATCCTCGCCATGATGCCGGTCTTCAATGCGCACAGTCTTGACCCAACTTGGGTCGAGCCCCCAGCAGACGAGGTGGAAAAGTTCTTCGCCAGCTTGGTTGAAGAGCTCGACCACGATGAGCCGCGGCTCATCCAGGACACCACCCAGGAGGAGCTAGACTACATTGCCGCAGGGCGATGGAGGTAGAGCTTGCTAGGCTGGCCGGCGACGCCGGCGGCATGGAGAACGAGGCCCCCGTGGCCGCAGAAGAGGAGGAGCTCGCCAGTGGGTGAAGTCCACCAAGGAGGCGGGTGGCGCCAGCACCGAGGTCCCCCCCTGCTGGGGGCGTGGGCGAGGAATCGTCCGAGGAGGAGGCCGAAGCCGGCGACCCCTCGGCCATGAAGAAAGGACGCACCCTACGCCGGGTCAGCTCTGGCGATCCAGCCGAGTTGGCAGGGGCGAGCCACGGCAAGTGGTGCCGGTGGGAGCCACGCGCGTGACGAGGGTCGTAGAGGTGAAGAAGAAGGCCGCTGTGGCGAAGAAGAAGGCGACTGCCTCTTCATCATCCAAATGCTATGGGACTTCATCGCCTTCTCCTCCACCGGCAAGCGCTGACACGGAAGTCGCCTTCGACTTTTCGTCCCTCAGCCCGAGGGGAAAAGGAAGGCAGCAGACGAGGAGACGGAGGACGAGTAAGCATCCTGCCCGTCATCATTCCTGTCTTTTCTAGCCGTGTTGCTTATGTTCACTTGTCTTTGTCTTGGCAGGGACGTGGAGACGTCGGC
The DNA here is from genome assembly GCF_002162155.2 of Triticum dicoccoides. NCBI lineage: Eukaryota > Viridiplantae > Streptophyta > Magnoliopsida > Poales > Poaceae > Triticum > Triticum dicoccoides. The sequence continues at coordinate 624,542,726 of NC_041388.1, read as the reverse complement.
CCAGCGGGTGAGGAAGAGGGCCAAGGCCTCGGCGGGCAGCCAGCTCCCGGCGGGCACCTCAAGCTCGCCGCTGGTGGTGGTGAGCAGCCCGGACAACAGCCCGCACCATTGCCTCCGGCACAGCCCCCAGCGTAAGTTCACCATCCACCCCTTGTCAACGCCTGCCGGGGCCATATTCTCTTGTCGTTGACCTTGTCGTGGTTTGCAGGAGAAGAACGGCAGCAGGAGGAGCCACCAAGGGCCTCCCCCACCATGCCGCCCCCATCGACTACACCACCCCGAGGGGCATCCGCGGCAAGGGCGCCAGGTACGGAGCCCATGCGCACCAAGGAGGAGGAGGTAGACTTGAGCACTGGCGGCTCCATCCTGGCAACAAATGTTGGCGGGGAGGGGGCCACATATTCTCAGCTCAGCATGGGTGAGTCATCTACTTTTCCCTTCTTTCTTCTCTTTTTTGAACCTTGATCCTAGCCTTGCCTCATTCTCCCTTTTGGCACCTAGATCCTCCCTTGGCGGACCAGAAGGCCATCGACCCAAGATCACAGAGGTCGCCAAGGACGTTGAGGCCGAGGCCACCAAGATCGCTGTCGAGGAGGCCGCCGAGGATGTCAGGATGCCACCAGGGAGGCCGGTAAGGGTGCCACGGAGGAGGTCGGCAAGGCCGCTGCCGAGGAGGGGATGGTCGATGACCAGCCCTCCTCCTCCGCTGCCTCTAGCTTAGGCAAGTATTTGAAGGTGGGTGATGACCTGCTCGTCCTCCTTCCTGGAACGGCGAGCGCCGGAGTGCCCGCCGAGCGAGAGGTATTTGATGATGAAGTGCTCACCGCCGCCGGGCTTGAGGTCGTCGACGAGCCGAGCGCTGGCGGCGATACTCAAGAGGAGCGGCTCCTCCAGGCCATGAGCGCCAGCTTCAACAAGCTTCAGGCACTCCACCACGCCCGTCTGGACAAGGCGAAGTCCAAGGAGGCGGTGGCGCACAAGGTGGAAGCAGACCTTGGGGAGCGTGTCGCCGAGGCGCAGGCTTGGTTCCGCCGGGCCCACGAGAAGTTTATGGCTGCCCAAGGCCAGCTGTCAGAGCGTGAACTGGCGCTTCTCCTGAAGCAGACCGACATCGAGAAGGCCCAGGAGGAGGCAAGGGAGGAGGCCTCCAAGTCCGAGGCCGCCCGGTCCCAGCGCCAGGCCGAGCTGGATTCTCAGGAAGAGGACCTCGCCGCCCATGAGGCGGCGCTTGCTGCCACACTCCGCGGCAAGGATGAGGAGGTCGAGAAGCTCGCCGCGGCGCGGACCCGGGAGCCGGAACAGAAGCACGAGGAAGCTCAATGCCCAAGCTCGGGCTCACGGTGACAAAGTGAAGGAGCTGGAGGCGGAGCGGGACGACCTGACGAAAAAAACTGGAGTTGTCCTTGGAGAAGAACATGCTCAATGAGGCTTTGGTCAAGGCACATTCCGCGGTCCTCGGCAAGGCTGAGAAGCCCTCCTCGGCCAACAATGCCATCAAGGACCTGAAGCTCAAGGCGGAGGGCCTTGAGGGGGCACTTACGAAGGCCCAATCCCGGGAAGGGATCCTGACCCAACGCCTGGCGGAGCAGACGCGGCTACGAGCAGATGAGGCTGCCAATCTTGAAGATCACGTGATGGGCGAGAAACTCTGGATCGGTCGCCTTGACGATGTTGCCAACAGGATCACCAAGCAACTGGCCGACATGAAGATGTCGGACCTGAGGTACGCCTCGGAGCGGAACGTGAGCCCCAACGCAAGTCTGACCATGTTCTTTGAGAGTGTTCTTGGGGCTCTGGAGCGGCTCCACTCCAATCGGGCGAGCTCCCTGGTCGACGAGCCCCGGATGCTTTGTCAGGGCGCCATGACCAAGGTTCTCACCAAGCTGGCGTACTGGAACCCCAGCCTTGACTTTGATGCCGCGCTGAACAGCTTGCCGGGCGATGCGGACCTCTCGGTGCTCGAGGAGCGCATCGAGCCCATCATCAGCCTCGTCGGCAGAATCCAGAGGTTGGAGGGCCAGCGCCGGGACTAGGCGCCCCGTTTCTTGTTGCCGCTGCAGGTTCATGACCAAGACAATTCATATCTTTAGTTCGAACCACAGCAACAATTGATTTAATATAACTCGGCAGTACTTTTAATATGATGCATGTTATTTCCCTGTTCAACCTTTCTCTGTATGTCCACCCTACGCTTACTCGGTAGGCTTACCAGCGCATAAACCCCAACCACTGCGCTTTGAAGGATGGATCCTTTAGCAGCCGGCAGGGTATGATTGCTGTCGTGCGAACCACCTTGCCGTTCTCAGCGCGGCCGCTTGAACTGTTGAGCGGACTCGAGGCAGAATGCGAGCGTTGCCAATAGTGGAAGGCCACCCTACCGCTCTCGATGCAGCCGCTCGATCTGTTGAGCGGGCACGAAACAGACCAAGAGCGTTGCCAATAACAGAAGGGCCCCACTGCGTGCAGGTTTCCCATACAGAGGAAAGATCTCCGAGGAAGATAACCTTGTATAAAAAGGAATTACTCAGAGTTTTTGTGTGACTTAGCTTTTTTTGTCGTCGCGCGGACGCTTTCCGCATCTGTTGACAGTGCTGCTTGGTTGGTCGCATTCTTCCTTGAAAGCCATGGCGACAGAGAACTACTAGGCTGATGACCAGACCAGATCCTCACAACCACGCCCCCTACCTGGCGCACCAAAGATGTCGGTGCAAAACGACACCTATGGGATCACAAGAATCCCTACTATGGCTGCGGTGCGCGGTGTCGTGAGGAGAGCGGGACCAGCAATCAGCACAAGCATGCGGGTCGTTTACCTAGGTTCGGGCCGCAAAGATGCGTAATACCCTAGTCCTACTTTGATGTGTATATCTGTGTTCTTAGAGTTCTTGAGCTAGCTACAATGAGCGTAACTTGTCCAAGGGTCCGAATCCCTCTCCTGGATGCCTTGGGCCTCCTTTTATAGGCAAGGGGATTGCCACAGTGGCACACAGGAGGTGGCATCGGGGTACTGTGGTTAAGTCTATCGCTAGCCATTACGGGACAAGACGCATTTAATGCGCCTCTGACGTGTCCCCTTTACTTTACGGCCGATTCACCCTGCCTTGACACGCGCCTGGGCCAGCGAGGCGGTCGGTGCCACGTAGGCTAGTAGGCTGCTGAGGTGGTGCGGTGGTTGGGCCTTGACGAAGGTTTGCATGCCACCATGTATGCATGCATTGAGATGGCCCAGAGCCCTCATGTCGACACACGGGCGCCTGCTCAGCTGGTGGGCTGGCAGCTGCATGGGAGCGGTGATAGAAGCTTGGCGGGTGCGGGCCTAGCTGTGGCCTCGCGGACGTCCTCGGCAAGGGCCTTGCCGGGGCCCCGGCAAGGGTCTTGCCGTGGCATTGCGGTCGTCCCCGGCAAGGATCTTGCCGGGGGTCTTGTGGGCTTCCTTGGCAAGGATCCCGCTGAGGTTCGTCGTCTTCTAATCCTCTTCTGACTTGGAGTATTTCTCGTCTTCACAAAGATCTGCATGCCATTATGGAGGCGCCTCCCAAGCCAGGTCCCAACGTGGTTGGCGGTGTTGGAAAAACTAGGGCTCAAGGGTGGCGCGCTCCACTGGCATCGGGTAAGCTGCCCCGGCAAGATCCTTGCCGGGGCCGTGGGGGTCGCCCCGGCAAGGGTCTGGCCAGGGGAACCACCTCGCCTTCTTTGCTTTTTATGCCTTGACGTTGCTTTGACCGTCTTGTGGTTTCAATTCCCTGTCTCTGCCCTGCTTAAGTGTGGCCATCGGCCCGGCTCTGACTGCCCATGCACAAATAAGGGGTACAAAAGAGTGCCCCTACTTTAGTACACCGACACATGCCGTTTGATCCCAAGGAAGCCGAAGCAGGGGGCTCATTTCAGCCGGCCAAAGAGACCAAGCGGATCCCCTTGGACCCTGACCACCCGAAACAATTTGTTGTTGTAGGCACTGGCCTCAACAGCACATAGGAAGGCTAGCTCGTCGATTTCCTCCGTGAGAATCGATACATCTTTGCATGGTCCCCCAAAGACATGCCGGTGTCCTGATGGATCTCGCCAAGTACAAACTTCATGTCAGTTCAGATGCCAAGCCGGTCAAGCAGCCCCTTCGCTGCTTATCCGAAGAAAAGAGAAGAATTGTCGGAGAAGAAGTCGCCCGACTGCTAGCAGACGGATTCATCATGGAAGTGCTCCACCCAGACTGGCTGGCCACCCCAGTCCTTGTGCTGAAGAAGAATAACAAGTGATGCATGTGCATTGATTACACCAATCTCAACAAAGCCTGCCCAAAGATCCATTCGCTCTGCCGCGAATAGACCAAGTGATCGACTCTACAGCCAGATGCGAGTTGTTGTCTTTCCTTGATGCCTATTTCGGCTACCACCAGAACAATGCACATTCGGCGCCTTCTGCTACATCACAATGACATTCAGCTTGAGGAATGCCGGTGCCACCTTCCAACGCTGTATGCAGAAGTGCTTGCTCAAGCAACTCGGACGCAATGCCCACGTTTACGTGGATGACATTGTGGTGAAGACGGAGAAGCATGGCACCCTGATGGAGGACTTGAAAGAAACCTTTGAAAATCTGTGCTGCTTCAATAGGAAGCTCAACCCGGATAAGTATGTCTTCGGTGTGCCAGCCGGCCAGCTCCTAGGCTTTCTGGTCTCAGAACGCGGCATTGAGTGCAACCCTATGAAGATCAAGGCCATCGAGAGGATGGAGAAACCCACCAAGCTGCAAGATATGCAGAAATTCACCGGGTGCCTGACATCCCTCAGCCGCTTCATCAGCCGTCTGGGTGAAAAGGCACTCTGTCTGTACCAGCTCATGAAGAAAACCACTTCCTTCGAGTGGAACGACCAGGCGAACGCCACCTTCCTCCAGCTCAAGCAGATGATGTCAACACCGCCTATCCTGGCGGCTCCGGCTGCTAAAGAGCCCATGCTCCTCTACATCTCCGCCACCAATAGAGTTATCAGCACGGTGATCGTCGTCGAGCGCCCAGAAGCCGGCAAGGCACAGTCGGTCCAGAGGCTAGTGTATTACTTGAGTGAGGTCATGTCAGCCTCCAAGCAGAATTACCCACACTACCAGAAGATGTGCTATGGCGTGTACTTTGCCACCAAGAAGCTAAAGCAGTACTTTCAAGAGCACTCCATCACGGTCGTCTGCACCGCTCCCCTTGCCGAGATCATAGGAAACAGAGATGCCTCGGGCCGGGTGGCCAAGTGGGCCATCGAGCTGGCTCCCCATACCATCTTCTACCAGCCTCGCACCACCATCAAGTCCCAAGCACTGGCCGACTTCCTTGTCGACTGGGTCGAGTCCCAGTACCTGCCGCCAGCTCCGGACTCCACGTATTGGTGGATGCAATCTGATGGCTCCAAGATGCGCACCGCCCTGGGAGCTGGCATTGTTCTCACCTCTCCCAAAGGCGACAAGCTGAAGTACATGCTGCAAATCCACTTCGCTGCCTCCAACAATGTACTCGAGAATGAAGCGCTCATCTTCGGGCTCCGTCTAGACAAAGAAATCGGCATTCGCCGCATCCTCTGCTATGGCGACTCGGACTTGGTGGTCCAGTAGTAGTCCGACGACTGGGATGCCAAGGATGCAAACATGGCAAGCTACCACTTCCTCGTCCAGCAGATGAGCGGCCACTTCGACGGATGTGAGTTCATCCATGTGACACGGGCCGACAACAACGTAGCAGACGCTCTCGCCCGCATCAGCTCCACCTCGCGAGCTATACCATCCGGCATCTCCCTCGAGCGCCTCCTCAAGCCGTCCATCAAGCCTTCACCGGAGTCCGACTCCATGTTCGTGCCAACTGCCCTAGGAGCAGTCGGATCCGGCTCGGGGACTTCAGCAGTCGGCGTGGGGACTTCGGCGGCTGGCTCGAGGACTTTGCCAAGCAGCCCGGGGGCTGCAGCACCAGCACCTGGCCCCGCGCTCTCAGCAGGCAGCCTGGGGGCTACTGCAGTCAGCCAGGGGATTTCATAACCGCCATCTGGAGCGGCCGGCTCCAGCCCGCCGCCTCCCAACCCGGCCCCCCTTGTATCAGTCGTAGTGTTCATTGTAGTGGCAGCCCCATCTCGGGTGCAGCCTATCCGTGAGTACTTGGTCAGCCACGTGCTGCTAACTGACATGGTGCTAGCAAGACAGATCTAGCGCAGAGCAGGCTCATACACCACTGTCAATCAAGAGCTCGTAAGGCGGAGTGTGACTGGCGTCCATCAGCGCTGTGTAGAACCAGAAAAGGGCATAGAGATCCTCAGAGACATACATCAAGGCGAGTGTGGCCACCACGCCTCCTCCAGATCCCTTGTCGCCAAAGCTTTCCGCCATGGATTCTTCTGGCTGACTGCTTTGGACGATGCCAAAGAGCTAGTCAAGAAGTGCAAGGGGTGCCAAGTGTTCAGTGCCAAGCAACATCTGTCGGCTTCTTCCCTCAAGACCATCCCCATCACCTGGCCCTTTGTCGTGTGGGGTTTGGATATGGTAGGCCCTTTCAAGACGGCACAGGGTGGCATGACCCATTTGCCGGTCGTCGTGGACAAGTTCACAAAGTGGATAGAAGCAAAACCAATCAAGAAGCTGAATGGGACGACTGCTGTCACATTCATCGCCAACATCATTGTTAGATATGGCGTTTCTCACAGCATCATCACCGACAATGGCACCAACTTTGCCAAAGGTGCCTTGGCCCGTTTCTGCGCGAATCAGGGCATCCGACTGGAGTTAGCGTCTATTGCCCATCCGCAGTCAAACGGCCAGGTGGAGCGAGCAAACGGTCTCATCTTGTCCGGCATCAAGCCCCGCCTAATCGAGCCGCTAGAGCGGTCGGCCGGCTGCTAGATCAGCAAGATGCCGGCCGTCCTCTGGAGTCTTCGAACCACGCCGAATAGATCAACCGGCTTCACGCCCTTCTTCCTCGTGTACGGCTCTGAGGCGATCATCCCTACAGATATCGAATTTGACTCGCCTCGGGTGGCCATGTACATGGAGGCAGAGGCCAAGGAGGCGCGAGAAGACGATGTTGATCTGCTGGAAGAGACCCGACTGCTGGTATGCAGCCGGTCCGCCATCTACCAGCAAAGTCTGCGCCGCTACCACAACAAGAAGGTCAGGCCATGTTCATTCCATGAGTGCGACCTTGTGCTCCGCCTGATCCAGCGATCAGCCGGATAGCACAAGCTCGCGGCACCTTGGGAAGGCCTCTTCATCACCAGCAAGGCCCTGGGCAACGACTCATACTACCTCATCGACGCCCAGAAGCCCAGGGCGTGCAAGAGATGCACAGCCGGCAAAGAGAAGGAGCGGCCATGGAATGCAAACCTGCTCCACCCATTTTACAGTTGATTCGAGCGTATGTATCACGACCACTTTTGTATTAAGTAAAAGACCTCAGGTCCCCCGAGAAGAACTTGGTGGGCTACCTTTTTATCTATCTATGAACTAAGCCTATGCCATGACTTAAGTTTTTCTATTCATGCCACGTCCGGGTTCCGGTCAACCGGCCCGGCGGCTCGCCGCCTTGTCCTAAGTTTTGCACCAGCCAGAGCCGACTAGTAGTGTGCCGACACGAAAAAGCCCTCTCTTCGGCCTAAGTCGCACTTCACAGCGCGGCTGTCCGACTGGCGGGAGCTAAAGGCCGAAGCAGTCGCCCACACGAACTTCGGCTAAGTAGGAAAGCTAACTTAGGACCAGTCGGCTCACGACCTGCCTCGTCTGGCTGCTCAGCAGCCGGCAGGCCGGCTTCTCGCTCGATCGAGCCCTACTCTACGTGGCCTAAGCAACTTGCCCATTCCAAAGAACGACCAAGTCCCTGACCCAGCCACAGACCGCAGAGCGGCTATCCGGCTGGCAAGGAGGCGGCCAAGGAAACGCGGCAAGACAGAAAACCAAAGAGAGAAAGGAAAAAATCGAGCAAGATTTTAAAACTTATGAACATTGCAAAAGGCCAGCTGCACGTTGGGTAAGCTCAAGGCCCGCCCCCGCTAGCTCGTCTGCGGCCTCCAGCTGGAAGGTGGCCAGCTGGGTCAAGTCCAGGTTGGGGTACCACCCCTTGACGAACTCGAGGGCCGTCCGAGCGCCCGCCCGGGCCACGGCGCCCTTCCAAGCCTCGAAGCGGCCGACTGCGACCTCCAGCCAATCGGCGGTTCGACCTGGAGTGCGTGGGATCTGGATGCCTAGCCAAAGGGCGGACAGCACCACTGCACCGGCGCGTTGTAGACGGCGTAGTATCCGATGGGCCGGCTGTAGGCATGCTTTGACAGCCAGGAGCTGTTCACCAAGGTTCCGTGGTGCGTTGGGCGCAATATCCACGCATGTCGCTCTCCGCACAATGCGCCACACCTCGATGGCCTGGGAGACGGCGACGGAGTAGCCGGGGAACTACTCTGAAGAGGCAAAAAGATCAAGAAATGAGAAGATGGAAGCTAGCTCCCGCAGTAGTCGGCAGCCACACAAGAAGACAAGAAGTACTTACCGTCGATCAAGTCCTCGATCTCCCCGTAGTCGGAGTTCAGGAAATCCTTCGCCTTGGCCCAGTTCACACGCTGAGTCTCGAACTCGGCCCTGAGGAGGTCCTCGCCGTCCTTCAGCTGCTGGATCTCGGCCTTGTGCTGTTGGACCTCCGTCTTGTGCCGCTCCGCGTGGTCGGCAAACTCCTTGTTCGGGCGCTCGCATTCCTTTGTCGCCCGGGTATGCTCCACCTCCTTTGTACGGAGCTCGGTCTTGAGCTCGCCCAAGCGCTGCTACAGGGCAGCAGCCGCCTTTGTGAAAACAAAAAAGAAGACATCAGCATTAGGAAGAAAAAGAAGAAGGTAGCTGCCGTAAGATCCGGCCTGACTGCTCAGCAGCCGGCTTGAATATCAGGGGCTACATGTAACGCCCTCGATGCGGCTATATCTCCCACGTGTCGAAGGAGGAATAACCGCATCGAGGGCGTTACAAGTTGGTAATCAGAGCCTTCCCCGACCTTAGGAGCCCCCACTGCTTGAACGAATTAGCTGACGAGTTGAGTAGAAAAAATGTTTTGAGTCATTTAGGAATTATATATCAGAGAGTTAGGAATTCTTTTACTCCCCAGTCCCTTCATCGCTCTGGTAAGGCATCCTGACGTAGAGTTTTGACTCTTCTCTTCTCAAATTTTCACAATAAAAAATTTAGGATCACGCGGGTATCTTGGAATCGTTCCAATGGATTTGTGACGAGAACATTGTTCTTGGTGCCTCCTGTCATTTAGGGGTTGTGGCAGTGTCCCGGGGAGTTGAGCTCCGAGGTGTTGTCGTCACTATTTTATCGTTGCAGTTCTGGAATACCTGAGTTTAGTTTCGCCGACATCGAAAATGTCTTTTATGCAGTTGTTGGTGAGATAACCTCGACGCCACCCAGTACAGGGGCGGGAGTTCGGGAGTATTGCCATAACTCGTATAACGGATGCTTTTCGAAGGTTGAGGTAGATGATTTCCGAAGGTTTCTTGGTTATGTGTTGAAGGATGGATACAGCTGGATGTAGGATTTGCTAGTTTTGGGTGAGATATTATGCTTCCCATGTATCCCCAACACCTGATTGCATAACCGGAAAATTTCGGGAGTTTATAAGTGGGAATTCAAGTAGCTCTTAGGATATCTTTCCGACAGATGTATGATATGAAATTGGGGTTCGACGTCTAGTGGTCCGCCTATCCACGGTTGGTTTTACAGTGGTCTCGTTGTGTCTTAAAGAGTCCTTGGCTATGCCGACTCGGGGACGCTTCGTATGTCATGTGCACTGCCTTGTACATGATGGTGTTGTATGATCGAGCCCGTGTAGGCCCCACCACGAAAACTTCGGACGAAATCTCTATCATATGTTTGTTCTGGCTTATTCTGCAAGCCAATCCTTTGTTTTGTTTTGAGTTGTGGTATTCGAGTTGCTTCAATGTCAAGTGTTGATTCCATACCTTTCCTAAATCGTGTTCTCATACTCTGATGTGAATACCAATCCTTCTTGATAATAGAGATTGTCATGTCAAACATTTTCAACCGGTGTGTTTCTCTTCAAGCGGATCCGTCCATTTTCAACATCAGTAAGATCAATTATCAGTTCTTCCCAACGGTGTTGTCTTCATCCGTCCTCAAGTTGCCTTTGTTTTTCCCGCCCTCCCACCCTTTTTCTTCAAGGAATCCGATGTATTTATCAAGTATCCTTTTATTCTTGTGAAGTCCCTCCATTCTATTTCCTTCATGTTCTTATCCGGTGTTTCTCATGAAGATGCTCTACTCGTTCTTCATTCTCCATTCTTTTCTTCTCCGATGGTTTCAATTCAAGTTTTCTGTGTTGATCATATTCTTTTCCTTGCTTCAAATGCCTTCTCATACCGGTGCACCTCATAATATTTCACTTCTCGCTATTCATTTGTTCCGGAGTGCTGAAGATATCTCAGAAGGCTCGTCTTTTCATTCAAGATCCGTTCAGACCTATCTCGAGGTTGTTATCTCATTCAAGTCATTTAATTCAACCGGTGCATTCTCCTTTTCAAGTAATCATTCAATGGTGTTTCTTTTGAGTGGGCCCTAACCCACAGGTCTTTTTCCAGGATCTTACCTGACTCTTCTAATTCTACCGGAGTTATTCTCAAATTCTTTTCCAAGTTTGACGTAAGAATGAATTATCATAAGTCTTATGTTTTTCTCCAAGATCGTCCACATTCTTTTCATTGTTGGCTCAATCTCTTCACTTTTGATTCTTCCGGAGTATCTCAACGATTCTTGGTGGTGTTTCTCGTCGTCATTCTCAACACTTGAAGACCGAAGAAGAGTTTTACATCCATATCTTATCCGTTCTCTCAGAGATTCGTGGTTCTAGTTCGAGGCCATCCTCTCATAATTGTTTTCGATTGTCGGAATTCTTTTCACCCATCCGAAGCAATTCAGGAGTCCTTTTCAGTTTGTTTATCCGGAGTCCATCAATTCAGATTTATTCATTCCAGCTTTCAGCTCTCATACTCTAAATCTTACCGGTGCATCATTCAAGTATTCTCTAATCAGTTCGTGATCTCTTCGTTCACTTGTATTTAAATTCTCTCAAGTATCTTCGTTCATTTTTCTAATTATTCCTTGTGTTTCTTTATCTTTTTTTGTTCGTTTTCAGTTCTTACGGTGGTTCATTCAAGATTCTTATTACCTTGTTATCATATCAATTCATTTGTTGTTTTCAATCCTACCGGTGGATCGTTGAAGACCTTGTCAAGTTTGCGCCATATATCTTCTTAATCCTTTCTACGAGAATAAGTGGTATGCCAAATCCGTTGCTTGTCATCAATTTAATTGGTGAGGGATATGCATAATGCAATTCTTATTCTTGTTTCTTCCAAGTGATTAATTCTTTATTCCGAAGGCTCATCAAATTCTCGGTTTTCATTTGTTTCATCTTTTCTTTTTCGGAGTTCCAAGCCCTCTCAATTATCTCGTCGTGAAGCTCCATCTAAATCATCGCAAGGCTTCACCTTGTGTTTTCAACTTCTCTTTCCTTTCGTTTGATCATTCTTTTATTACCGGAGTTCTTCATGGAGGCTCTACATGTTGGTTCATCAAGGACGTAATTCCTTCTCGAAGTGTTCATCAAGATTCTTTTCAAAGGAGCTCAAGTATTCTTCATCTTTCATTCCGAAGTGCAATTCTTTCTATCTTATCTTTTTAGGTGGTGCTATGTCTTTCTTGACAATTTCCCTTCATGCTTCATGATTCACAAATTGTCCGGAATGACATATTTTAAACCCATCATTTTCAATTTGTTCATAAGTTTCTTTTCAACCCATCAATCCCTTCATTGGAGTTATCTTGGGTTATATTTCACCTAAAGTTTTCCCTAAGGAATTTTGCTATTTTGGTGCTTCTAAATGATCCAAGTTCTTCATTTATCCTACCGGTGAGATAAGTTTCTCGTCACCTTTGTTTATATCAATCCAAATCCATTGTTCCCGTTAGTGGTAGAATTTCACCTCATAGTTTTGAGATGTTCTCCATAACCCCACTACAAGCTTACTTTTTTCCGTTGTTGGTTTTCCAACAATTCCGCTCGACCCGTCTCCTAAGGATGCCTTCTCAAGCTCTTTTGTGGCAGAAGTTGGCTTTTTCTTCTCAATTCTCCTATGGCAATTATCTATCTCCTATTCTTCCGTTCCGGAGACGTTGTGATGTTATTCTCTTCAACCCATCTTTTTGTTTTGTCAAAGATCATGTTCTTTTCATGTTTATCCATTTAACCGGAGTGTGGCGTACTCTGCTCAAATTCTTTCATCTTATCAAGTTCTTATTCAATTCATGTTCTTTTCAACCGGAGTGCTTCCCAAAGTTGTTCTTCCTTGTTCCTCTTTGCTAACGGAGTGCTTTCAACTTCATTTATCTCTGTTGTATTCTTTTCTCGATATGGCTTAACCTTTTCAAGTTTCGTGGTTTCACTCATTTGTCAAAGATGCAACTTACTTTTACCTCTTCTCTTTTCTCTTCCGTTTTCCCTCCGGTGCCATTCTAGATCTCGGGACGAGATCCTCTCATAGTGGTGGAGTGTTGTGACACCCCGAGACCGTTGCGCCAGGTGTCTTCCATTTATTCGTTGTTGTTGCCATGTCATTTGCTTGCGTGTTGCATCTTATCATGTCATCATGTGCATTGCATCATCATGTTTTAAAAATTGCATTCGTCCGAGTTCTCCGAGTTCTCTCTGTTGTCCATTCTGAGCCCAACCACACTTGCACGCGCCCGCGGCATGTCCGAAATAGTATTTTATAAGTGGCCGGAAAATGTTCTCGGAATGGGATGAGAGTTGACGTGTGGTCTTATTTTAGTGTAGCTAGATCGCCTGTCAAGTTTCATCGCATTCGGAGTTCGTTTGATAGCCCAACCGTTAAACTATAGCGGCAATATAGCCGGTCTAACGTCGGACGTTTTCGGTCTCCGGAAACAGTCGCCGGGCCTCTCTTTCTTCTCTTCTCTCAGCTCGAGCCCTTCTGCACAGCCCACAAGTTCCAACCTAACCTCTCTCGTCAGCCCGCGATCCTCCTCGCGCGCGCATCCGAAAGTTGTCCCGGACTCGACCCGGACTTGACCCGGACAGTCATTATCGTTATGTCGGGATCATCCCCAAACATCTGCAAAACGTCTCCGTTTTGCTAATTGGACTTCCTAACATATTTTTTTTCGACCGCCCGATTACGATCGGAGGGACGAGGTAGCCCCTAGCCTAACCTACCTGCTATATATACTAGTCTAAACCGAGACCAAACCCCTAATTTCTAGGGATCCTACCCTAACGCCGCCGCCCACTTTCTCCTGAATTTCAGCGCCACCCAGTCGCCGCCTCCTTTTCCTTCCTCGATTTCACTAGCGAACCAACCAGAGCCTCCATTTTCTCCTCGATCTCCCCTGCCACCCGCGACAGGAGCCTCCCGGCGCAGTCTTCTCCTCGTTGCCTCGCTCAAGGTCTCGGGTGCCTCCTCTGCCCGACGCCAACCCTCCCCGCCATGGATTGGAGCCCGCCTCTGCTTCTCTTCGCCAGGGACAGAAATCGATGACCTCCGCCATGATCGAAGCTCGGCCTCGAAGTCCCGTCGCCGCCGTCTTCGGCAGCTGCTGCTCCGCCGCTTTGCCTGCCTAGCGCTGGCACCGCTAGGTCCGGTGAACCTCGCCGAGCCTCTCACCTCTCTCTGCCCATGGACAGGCACCGCAGCCGGAGTGCCGCACCTCGCTGCCCCATCACCGGCCGGTCTCGTCGTCGCTGGAAACGGGTCGGCTGTCCCCGGATCTGGTTGCCCCATCGCCCTACCTGCCGGATCCGCCCCGTCCCCGCCGTCCACCGGCGTTCTGCTTCACTGGAGCCGCAGCGCCGCCCCTACCTCACTCGATCCAGGCGGGATCGAGGAGCGGGATGAGCCCAGCCACCGCGTGGGCCTCCAGGGCCCATACCCTCCGCGCGAAGCCCAGCTCCGGCCGCGCCAGTTGACCACGCGCGTGCGCCCGTCCGTGTCAAAGCCTGGCAGCGACCGGCCCAGCCGCCTGCCTCATCCAGCCCAACACCAACTGGCCCATGGCCCATGGTGAGCAGCGCCCAACCCCCTCTCTTGTGCATGTTGGGCCAGCCAGATTCAGCCCAGTGTATGTTTCTTTCCCGTCTGGTGAATTTCTCTTTTATTCCAGAGACAACAGTTTTGCAGAAAAGCCCTTGTGGATCATGCATATAATAACTCACAATTGGTGCATCGGATTAAAATGAATTATATATGAAAGTTGCTTAGAGTTTTGTCTAGTTTGATAATATGCAACTTTCATCCATGTTTAAAATGTTGTTTGTTTAAATTTGTTTAAATAACTTGCTAAAATGCTTTATTTCATAACTAAATAACCGTAGCTCCGAATTAAATAATCTTTATATGTAAATGGGGTAGAAAATGCCTAGTTTAACATGTTGTACTTGTTTTGCATGTTTAATAACTCTAAAATTGTGTTTAGGGAAGAACAGTACCAAATCTATAATATGCTCATGAGGAGTTTTCCGGAATTGTTGTTCGTTGCTTCCGGCCTCATTTAAACTTGCCTAGATTAGGTAGTTTCATCATGCTTCACCTCTTGCCATGCTAACAACATTTAATATTGTTGGGTACATAAACGAGAGAGAACTAAATAAGTCATGTGGTGTTTTTCTTCAATATGCAACTCCGTTGCATAATGAGCTCCACTTAATTTGTAGGATTGTTTGTGCACTTTGCCATGCCATGCTTCATTAAATCGGACATGCATCATACTCGATTGTGCATCATGCCATTGGTTGTTTACTATGTTGTTTGCTTCTTTCCAGTGTTGATTCTTCGGCTTGGTTCCGATAACGTCGTGTGTGTGAGGATCCGTTCGACTACGTCCGTTTGTCTTCTTCATGGACTCGTTCTTCTTCCTTGCAGGATCTCAGGCAAGATGATCATACCCTCGAAATCACTTCTATCTTTGCTTGCTAGTTGCTCGCTCTTTTGCTATGCCTATGCTGCGATACCTACCACTTGCTTATCATGCCTCCTATATTGTTGAACCAAGCCTCTAACCCACCTTGTCCTAGCAAACCGTTGTTTGGCTATGTTTGTGACACTCCAAAATTTTTACTTTGGTTTTCAAAAAAAAAACTTTGTGGTTTTTGAAAAGAGGCCATTTAAATTTTTTCAGAAAACCTTCCTCTTAAAAAAAAACTTTCTTCCCTTTGGCAAGGTTTTTATTCTTGCTTCAAACTTTGGTGTTTGACCTTTTGAAACTTCCTCTCTGTTGGCTCTCTCCCAAAATTATTTTGGGAGTTTAATTTTTTTCTTTTAAAAAAGAAACTCCATGAAATTTGGGATTTTCATATCTTGGAACCACCATGACTTGGCATTTTTGCCCATGTGGTAAAACCCCTCCAAAACCTCCTCTCCCCCTTGTGATCAACCTAAATTCTCTGTCCCAACTAATCCAAACTGGTTTTGGATTTTACTCTAATTATTTTTCCCCTCAATTCAATTCTGAAAATTATTTGGAGCCTGAGAGATTTTCAAAGCAAGTACACTTTTTCATTTGAGTTTTGACCTCAAACCAATTCTCCTGGATTGTCCTTTGAACCCACAACCCAGAACCATCTTGATCCACTCCTCCTCTTTTCAAATTTTTCAAAATGCAGTCTCTGCAAGTTTGGACCAGATTTGCCAAATTTGGTGAAATTCATATCCACACTGCTCCAAAAATTCCACCAAAAATCATGCAGCCTACTTGAGCAAGGAGAAGCCACTCCACCAAAAATCAGCTCAAGGAAAAATCACCAGAGGCCAATTTCATTCGGTCGAACACCTCGTGGGCACTGTTACTGTTCATAGTTCAGAAAATTCAGTTTTCAGTGTCATCTTCAGTCCGTCAGTTTCAGTCACGCGGCCACAGTGCCCTTGGCACGTTCCTCGCCGCCTCTTCCTCTTGTCCGAAGCTGCACACGCGTGCATGGAGCCTTCCTGGCGTCGGTAGCGCGCTGGCTCGCCCTCGCCGGCGTCTTCTGCGGCGTCGGGACCTCCCGTGGCGGCCGACAGGAGGCACACCACGGCAGAACGCCGTTCCGCGCCGCCCATCGCTCCCTGGCTCTCCGCGTGGCCTCATGCACGCCAGCGCACGCCCGTAGCACAGCCACCATGGCCGGCAAGCACGGAACGCGCTCTCCGCCGCCGACGGGCCCGCACCCTCACCGTTCCGTCGAGCTCGCCCTTAACACCCAAACCCCGGCCAGTTTAACACCAAAACGGACCCATTGAACCTCCGTGATGACGCTCGACCCCCTAACCACCCCGACCGAGCACTGCGCCACCGTAATCGCTCGCTGGTGATCCTCGTTCACGGCAACCGCCTCGGACCGCCTATATAAAGGGGTCCCGAGCTCACTCTCGTGCACGCAGCACCCCCACTACTCACCAACACCCCGCCAGGCCACTAGGGGGACCTCGAGGAGGTCTCCTCCCCCAGCTCCGGCCGCCTCGCCCCGCCTCGGCCTCCAGCCCGATTCGTTCTGGTGAGGCCATCTCCGGCGCTCAAACCCCGTTCGTTACCTTCTCTAGCTGCCAGGAGCATGACCCCCTCTTCAATTTAACCTTTGCAGCCCTCTCCGACGAGCCCCTCGACCACCCGAGCCGCCGTCCGCCGGAGCAAAGCTCGCCGTCGACGTGGTGCTCGCCGACCGACTCCACCACCATCAACTGACGCGGAAGGGTACCCTGAGCACGGAGGTACTCCCCGATCTCTCTGCCTCGCCGTGGATCGCCGCCGGCGACCACCGCGGCTCTCGGGCGCCGGCGAACTCTGCCGCCCCGTTTAAACATTTAAACCTGACAGGTGGGACCCCACCGTCAGCCTCTCTCCTCTCTCTTCGAATCGTTTTCTGGAAGCGCCTTCGGGCAGAATGCGTTTTCTCTTCGGGCTGGCGTAGTCGCTACCGAAGCGTTTTCTGTTTTTATAAACTAGCCCCTGGAAATCTTCTGTTTCATTACAGATAAGTCCCTGGAAAAAACCCTTATAACTTTTAATCATAAAAGTATTTTTGATTGATTCTTTTTCTGTTCTCTTTAAAATTTTGTCTAGTTTTTTATCAGATTTATTTTAAAAATATTTGGTTTACCTTCTGTGCTCTCCTTGGTATTTACGTTAGCGCATATATTTTCTTTAAACGTAGATACCGAAGGAGGTGACGGAGCCGCGAACTTCATCGAGCTAGGCTCCGACTACTCTGAACCAGGCAAGCATGTTTGAACTTTTGATATGATGAGTGTCTTGGCATGTTTTGCATTTAGTTAGTTTCATGGCATGCCGGTGAGTATACCGATGAACGTTATTTTATGTGATAATGAGGTAAGTGAGTTCGATGATCCATACGTGGATGAATGTGAATATGAATGGCCAGGTGTTGGCATGAGGATGGGTACGACGGCAGTGTTGTAGCATGCCAGTCTTACGCCAGACTATGTGACTTTAGTGTCAAACCATATCGGTCCAGTACCTATCATTTCCTTCCTTGTACTACCACATGTTTTCCGCAAGGAATATGGTTTAGTAAGTTTCAAACCGCTTTCATGGTACACACCAAAGAGGAGAGGCCGTGATGATGGTTCCATGGCCCTGGATTAAAGCCAGTCATCCGGTCAGGGGGCATGGGTGTTTCCGGTTGGGACCGAGAGGGGGGCACCCCTTAGAGCGCGCGTATATAAATTTGATCCCATGCTATTCGAGATTGTGATCTCCCCGTCTCAAAAGTTTTTCTTGGACGATGACTAGGGTGATTCCTAGCATCGAGAGGTAGGATGGGTGTGTACCGGTTAGCTGTGTTTTCTTCTGAAATACCGTAAACGGAACTAGTCCTTCGTGACTACG
>NC_041388.1:624476434-624522590 GCF_002162155.2 Triticum dicoccoides | reverse complement strand
CGTCTCAGGGATGTCCTTCCCGTGATGAAGACTCATCGTTACCGTTATCTTCCGTGCCATGTGCCTTACACCTGTCACTACGCATACTCCTGCCCCAGAGGAGAACGAGACGAGGCTTTTGAGATGCTCATTGAGTATCTCCGGGCCCTGGAGGCAGCCTTCGACAACCTGGTGGACGACTTCGTAGCTACCCGCATGGACTCAGTCCATGGCTGTGCTGCCAACAGGAGGGAGCTCCTACCCATCGCTCCGCCACCGACTTTTGTCTCGTCATCAGCATCTTTTACGCCTACTCGTCGCCTGCCTTCTACCGAAGAATTTAACCAAGTCATTGCACCCACTCCAGCGCGCACTACACCAACCTTCGCGCCCACTCCTGTACGTGTTGCTCCGCCCCTGGCAACCGCTCCGTCCACTCTGCGCAACACTACACGTATGGAGCCCATTAGCGAGGAGGAGGTCGAGTCCCCAACCTCGCTACGCCTCGCCCTCGGCAGGGCAAGGGAGATCGTCAACATCTCTACCTGAGTACGCTTAGCTGTCGTGTAGTGTACCGCTTGCAAGATATGTGCATAGGCTGTGAGAAGTAGCTTGTTTGCGCATCATGTAGGATCTGGAGAAGTGCACTAGCCTTAATAACATGTCAGGATTATGTACGCATATCCTGAGTGATGTACTGTATAATTACCGCCCGCGTGTAAGATATGTAATGAGCAGTCCTTCTCCATGCGCAAGTCGATTTGTTTTTCTTAAGTAAGCTTGGGTATTTAATAATATCTGCCAGCTTTATGCATTTTATGGATTTGTTTTTGCGACTCTTTCCGCTTTTCTTATGGGTTTTACAAAATATATCCCCAGAGTGAAAAATGTCTCGTCCTTGGACTCGCTCCATGCCAATTCCATCAGAGGAAAATTATGATGCACAACCCAGCAACGAGTTCACTCAGGGACAGTCAAGCCAACCGGGCAATGAATTGGCACTTTCACAAATGTGCCGCCTTTATGAACAGAGTCAGCAACAACATCGTGAGATGATGAACCAAGTCATCAACATGGGGAGTCATCATGGACAGTATCAGCAACATTCCAAGTTATCTGAGCTACAGAAGACACGTCCTCAAACATTTTCTCACACTGACAAGCCTCTTGAAGCCGAGGACTGGCTTCGAGATATGGAGAGGAAATTAATTATTGCAAAGTGTTCAGATCTCGAGAAAGTACTATATGCTCCACACTATCTCACAGGAGCAGCCGCATCATGGTGGGAGAATTTTCTGCTCATGCATCCCAACGAAAATGACATAACCTGGGATGATTTCAAGGAAGGTTTCCGTGGTGCACACATTCCTAAGAGTATTATGAAAATCAAGAAGAGAGAATTTGATGACCTCAAACAAAGGAACATGATAGTGTCAGATTACAACAGTCAATTTACCCTATTATCCCGCTACGCCAATGAGGAGCGTATGACTGAAATCAAGAAGATGGAGAAATTCCTTGACGGTCTGGCACCCGCACTTAAATGCCAACTGGTCGTGCACACTTTTCTTGATTTTAAAATGCTGGTGGACAAGGCCATTACCCTGGAAAATGAGAGACGCGGTCTGGAAGATATCCGCAAGCGAAAAAGGGACCAGACTAATCACTCTCGCAATCACCGAAGCAAGATAGATTTTAAAAAGGGTGGGACACCCAAATTCTCATCCAATGTCTCACGCCCAATCAAGAATTTTCATGCAAGGGACAAGGAATTCACCTATCGCCCCGGCGTTACTTGTTACGCTTGTGGAGAAGAAGGGCATTATGCCAAACAGTGCCCCAAGCCAAGGAACTCAACCCCAAAGCCGAACAACGGCGGAAATAATTCAGCGCCCAAACGAAACAATTTCAATCCCAACAATAACCACAGGAAGGGTCATCTGAACCACGTAACCAAAGAGGAGGCACAAAATGCTTCGGATATCGTACTCGGTACGTTTCCTGTCAACACAATACCTGCAATGGTTTTGTTTGATTCTGGAGCTTCTCACTCTTTCATCTCAAAAAGTTTTGCTTTGCAAAATAATTTTTCGATGCTTCCTTTGGAGAAATCCATAATAATCAAGTCCTCCGGGATTCAGCAAGTTTCTCAGAATTACTGTCAGAATGTGGTCATTGAGTTTGAAGGATTGGAGTTTTACGCAAATCTTATTGTATTGGAAAATAAAGGACTGTATGTTATCCTAGGGATGGATTGGCTAACCACCAATAAAGGTTTTATAGACTGTTTCAACAGGACCGTGATTCTCACACACCACCAAGGGAAGACAATAAGAGTATCAGCCAAAGAAGGAAAAAGACCCCGGCAACCGAGATTAAATAAGGTGGACGTTTCTGAGCTAAACAAGGTTCCAGTAGTGTGTGAATTTCCAGATGTATTCCCTGAAGAGCTGCCAGGCATGCCACCAGACCGAGAAATAGAATTCCGCATTAAGCTAGCACCAGGAACCACCCCCATATACAAGAAACCATACAGAATGGCACCATCCGAGTTGATCGAATTGAAGAAGCAAATAAAGGAATTACTGGATAAAGGATACATTCGGGCTAGCTCCTCACCTTGGGGATCACCAATTTTATTTGCCAAGAAGAAGGATGGAACGCTGAGATTGTGTATCGATTATCGAGCACTTAACATGGTCACAGTCAAAAACAAATACCCGATGCCAAGGATAAACGATTTGTTTGATCAACTTGCTCAGGCCAAGGTATTCTCAAAAATTGACTTAAGGTCAGGATACCATCAATTGAAGGTACGAACAAAAGATATCCCCAAAACAGCATTCACCTCCAGATATGGATTGTACGAGTTCACAGTGATGCCATTTGGATTAACTAACGCCCCGGCATATTTTGTTCACCTCATGAACAAAGTATTTATGAAGTTTATGGACAAATTCGTCGTAGTATTCATTGACGATATTCTGGTACACTCCAAAACACCAGAAGAGCACGCAGAACATCTCAGGATTGTACTAGGAGAGCTAAGGAAACACCAATTGTATGCCAAGTTCAGCAAGTGCGAATTTTGGCTAAGACAAGTAGGTTTTCTAGGCCACGTGCTGACTCAAGACGGTATAGCAGTGGACCCAGAGAAAGTCAAGGCCGTACTTGACTGGAAGTCACCAGCCAGCGTAACGGACATACGAAGTTTCTTGGGAATGGCAGGGTATTACCGCAGATTTATTGAAGGATTTTCCACCATATCCAAGCCTATGACACAGTTACTCAAGAAAGATAAGAAGTTTGAACGGACAGAAGCCTGCGAGAAAAGTTTCCAAGAGCTAAATCGGAAATTAACAACAGCACCAGTATTAATTGTACCCGATATACACAATAATTTTGAAGTATTTTGTGACGCATCCAGAAAGGGTCTCGGATGCGTGTTGATGCAAGAAGGCAAGGTTGTCGCCTACGCTTCAAGGCAACTTCGCAAACACGAGGAAAATTATCCCACTCATGATTTAGAAATGGCAGCAGTTATTCATGCACTCAAGGAATGGAGGCATTTTCTACTTGGGAATCGATGTGAGATATATACGGATCACAAAAGCCTCAAATACATTTTTACGCAGCCAGAACTAAATTTACGGCAACGCCGCTGGTTGGAATTGGTAAAGGATTATGATGTTGGTATCCATTACCATCCAGGGAAAGCAAACGTAGTGGCCGATGCCCTGAGTCGGAACCCCAGCTCCGACGGGAACTATCTGCACAGCTTGAGGCCCGAATTCCATCAAGAATTTGTCAGGCTCAACTTGATAATGGTAGCAGAAGGCACCATATCAAACTTGGAAATACAACCACACCTTGTGGAGAAAATTAAAGAGGCTCAGTCCGGTCACCCCAGCATTGAAGGAATTAAAAGGAAGTTGAGTATGGGCAAGGCCTCGGAATTCGTCATAGACAATGAAGGAATATTATGGTACGGAGAAAGGCTATGCGTGCCAAACATAGAGGACCTTAAACAGCAAGTTTTAACTGAAGCACACACCACTCCATATTCGATCCACCCTGGAGGAACCAAAATGTATAAGGATATTCAGGAAAGATTTTGGTGGCACGGTATGAAGAGGGACATAGCCACTTTCATTGCATGTTGCGACTCATGTCAACGCATAAAAGCTGAACATCAGAGACCAGCCGGACTACTGCAACCTAACAAAATACCTGAGTGGAAATGGGATGAAATAGGGATGGACTTTATTGTCGGATTACCTCGGTCACGACACGGGAATGATGCCATATGGGTCATCACTGACAGGTTGACCAAAGTAGCACACTTTATTCCAGTGAAGACAACCTACACCACTCAGAGGCTTGCCAGGATTTATCTTTCCCGCATAGTCTGTCTGCACGGTGTCCCGAAGACTATAATTTCCGACAGAGGCACTCAGTTCGTCTCAAGATTTTGGGAGCAATTACAACAGGCTCTGGGAACCCAACTAGCCTTCAGTACCGCATACCATCCACAGACTGATGGACAAACAGAACGCGTAAACCAGGTTTTAGAAGACATGCTGAGAGCATGTGTCCTCACCTATGGAACCAGTTGGGAGGACAGCCTGCCATATGCCGAGTTCGCATACAACAACAGTTACCAGGCTAGCCTGCAAATGGCTCCTTTCGAAGCCCTATACGGAAGGAGATGTCGTACCCCGTTAAATTGGTCAGAGACCGGAGACAGCCGCATCTTCGGACCAGATATGCTCAGAGAAGCCGAGGAAAAAGTCAAGCTAATCAGGGACCGACTTAAGACCGCTCAAAGTCGACAGAAAAGTTATTATGATCAGAAACATCGTAGGGTCAGTTTCGAACCCGGTGAATTCGTATACTTGAGAGTATCCCCGATGAGAGGATTGCAACGGTTTAAGATTAAAGGAAAATTAGCACCAAGATTCATTGGACCATTTTGCATAGTGGCACGAAGAGGCACTGTAGCCTACCAGCTAGACTTACCCGAAGACTTGTCCGACATTCACGACGTGTTCCACGTCTCTCAATTAAGGAAGTGCGTAAGCAACCCAGAGAAACAAGTATCTCATGAGAACATTGACATACAGCCCGACCTCACTTATCAAGAACGTCCCATAAGAATATTAGAGGAGTCTGAAAGGAGGACCCGACAGAAAACCATCAAGTTTTTCAAAGTCCAGTGGAGCAATCACACCGACAGTGAAGCAACTTGGGAAAGCGAGGATTTTCTTCGGACAGAGCATCCAGACTTATTTAAGGATCAGCTGAAATCTCGGGGACGAGATTTTTCCTAAGGGGGTAGGTGTTGTGACACTCCAAAATTTTTACTTTGGGTTTCAAAAAAAAAACTTTGTGGTTTTTGAAAAGAGGCCATTTAAATTTTTTCAGAAAACCTTCCTCTTAAAAAAAAACTTTCTTCCCTTTGGCAAGGTTTTTATTCTTGCTTCAAACTTTGGTGTTTGACCTTTTGAAACTTCCTCTCTGTTGGTTCTCTCCCAAAATTATTTTGGGAGTTTAATTTTTTTCTTTTAAAAAAGAAACTCCATGAAATTTGGGATTTTCATATCTTGGAACCACCATGACTTGGCATTTTTGCCCATGTGGTAAAACCCCTCCAAAACCTCCTCTCCCCCTTGTGATCAACCTAAATTCTCTGTCCCAACTAATCCAAACTGGTTTTGGATTTTATTCTAATTATTTTTCCCCTCAATTCAATTCTGAAAATTATTTGGAGCCTGAGAGATTTTCAAAGCAAGTACACTTTTTCATTTGAGTTTTGACCTCAAACCAATTCTCCTGGATTGTCCTTTGAACCCACAACCCAGAACCATCTTGATCCACTCCTCCTCTTTTCAAAATTTTCAAAATGCAGTCTCTGCAAGTTTGGACCAGATTTGCCAAATTTGGTGAAATTCATATCCACACTGCTCCAAAAATTCCACCAAAAATCATGCAGCCTACTTGAGCAAGGAGAAGCCACTCCACCAAAAATCAGCTCAAGGAAAAATCACCAGAGGCCATTTTCATTCGGTCGAACACCTCGTGGGCACTGTTACTGTTCATAGTTCAGAAAATTCAGTTTTCAGTGTCATCTTCAGTCCGTCAGTTTCAGTCACGCGGCCACAGTGCCCTTGGCACGTTCCTCGCCGCCTCTTCCTCTTGTCCGAAGCTGCACACGCGTGCGTGGAGCCTTCCTGGCGTCGGTAGCGCGCTGGCTCGCCCTCGCCGGCGTCTTCTGCGGCGTCGGGACCTCCCGTGGCGGCCGACAGGAGGCACACCACGGCAGAACGCCGTTCCGCGCCGCCCATCGCTCCCTGGCTCTCCGTGTGGCCTCATGCACGCCAGCGCACGCCCGTAGCACAGCCACTGTGGCCGGCAAGCACGGAACGCGCTCTCCGCCGCCGACGGGCCCGCACCCTCACCGTTCCGTCGAGCTTGCCCTTAACACCCAAACCCCGGCCAGTTTAACACCAAAACGGACCCATTGAACCTCCGTGATGACGCTCGACCCCCTAACCACCCCGACCGAGCACTGCGCCACCGTAATCGCTCGCCGGTGATCCTCGTTCACGGCAACCACCTCGGACCGCCTATATAAAGGGGTCCCGAGCTCACTCTCGTGCACGCAGCACCCCCACTACTCACCAACACCCCGCCAGGCCACTAGGGGGACCTCGAGGAGGTCTCCTCCCCCAGCTTCGGCCGCCTCGCCCCGCCTCGGCCTCCAGCCCGATTCGTTCTGGTGAGGCCATCTCCGGCGCTCAAACCCCGTTCGTTACCTTCTCTAGCTGCCAGGAGCATGACCCCCTCTTCAATTTAACCTTTGCAGCCCTCTCCGACGAGCCCCTCGACCACCCGAGCCGCCGTCCGCCGGAGCAAAGCTCGCCGTCGACGTGGTGCTCGCCGACCGACTCCACCACCATCAACTGACGCGGAAGGGTACCCTGAGCACGGAGGTACTCCCCGATCTCTCTGCCTCGCCGTGGATCGCCGCCGGCGACCACCGCGGCTCTCGGGCGCCGGCGAACTCTGCCGCCCCGTTTAAACATTTAAACCTGACAGGTGGGACCCCACCGTCAGCCTCTCTGCTCTCTCTTCGAATCGTTTTCTGGAAGCGCCTTCGGGCAGAATGCATTTTCTCTTCGGGCTGGCGTAGTCGCTACCGAAGTGTTTTCTGTTTTTATAAACTAGCCCCTGGAAATCTTCTGTTTCATTACAGATAAGTCCCTGGACAAAAACCCTTATAACTTTTAATCAGAAAAGTATTTTTGATTGATTCTTTTTCTGTTCTCTTTAAAATTTTGTCTAGTTTTTTATCAGATTTATTTTAAAAATATTTGGTTTACCTTCTGTGCTCTCCTTGGTATTTACGTTAGCGCATATATTTTCTTTAAACGTAGATACCGAAGGAGGTGACGGAGCCGCGAACTTCACCGAGCTAGGCTCTAACTACTCTGAACCAGGAAAGCATGTTTGAACTTTTGATATGATGAGTGTCTTGGCATGTTTTGCATTTAGTTAGTTTCATGGCATGCCGGTGAGTATACCGATGAACGTTATTTTATGTGATAATGAGGTAAGTGAGTTCGATGATCCATACGTGGATGAATGTGAATATGAATGGCCAGGTGTTGGCATGAGGATGGGTACGACGGTAGTGTTGTAGCATGCCAGTCTTACGCCAGACTATGTGACTTCAGTGTCAAACCATATCGGTCCAGTACCTATCATTTCCTTCCTTGTACTACCACATGTTTTCCGCAAGGAATATGGTTTAGTAAGTTTCAAAACGCTTTCATGGTACACACCAAAGAGGAGAGGCCGTGATGATGGTTCCATGGCCCTGGATTAAAGCCAGTCATCCGGTCAGGGGGCATGGGTGTTTCCGGTTGGGACCGAGAGGGGGGCACTCCTTAGAGCGCGCGTATATAAATTTGATCCCATGCTATTCGAGATTGTGATCTCCCCATCTCAAAAGTTTTTCTTGGACGATGACTAGGGTGATTCCTAGCATCGAGAGGTAGGATGGGTGTGTACCGGTTAGCTGTGTTTTCTTCTGAAATACCGTAAACGGAACTAGTCCTTCGTGACTACGGAAATCCGTTGACTGTGGGTAAAATTTTGTACAAACTCTGCAGAGTCATATATTCCTCCAAATCATCTCTTCCATGTCAAGTTTCGTTCCTTCTTATCCTAATCAATTGTCAGCTTTGATGACAGAGACTCCGGTGAATCGCATGAGTGCTAAGTCCGGTTATATGATCACTCCTGTGGATGGACTAACCCGTTTGTTTTCATGAATTGAATGTTTATTATGAGTATTATGTACTTGTGAATAAAAGCCCTTTTTGTGATGTCGCTCAGACGTCCGACTGTGGCATTTCTTTTAAAGCCCTTTCTGCGATGTCGCTGAGACGTCCGACTGTGGCATTTCTTTTAAAGCCCTTTTTGTGATGTCGCTCAGACGTCCGACTGTGGCATTTCTTTTAAAGCCCTTTCTGCGATGTCGCTCAGACGTTCGACTGTGGCATTTCTTTTAAAGCCCTTTCTGCGATGTCGCTCAGACGTCCGACTGTGGCATTTCTTTTAAAAGCCCTTTATGTGGTGTCGCTAAGATGCCCGACTGTGGCATCATTTCCTTATTTTTAATTGTTCACCTTTCGAGGCGTCGCTTCAGACACCCGATCGGTCCTTATTTATGTTCTGTGGAATTTCAGGCGGACTACCGCCGTTTTCCCTTTTTACTTACCCGTTATGCCAATTTTATTTATTGTGCATTAAGGAATTAATCATGTTGCATCCATGCATGCATTTGTTATATCTTACATCCGAACTGTCTTGCGAGTACTTCCAAAGTACTCACTGGCTTGTTGATTTGGCCAGATGCTGACGAAGGCGATCTCATGGATGAAGAATTCGATAGCGAGTCCGACACTTAGAGGAGTCCCAGTCAGTCTCGTGCGACCCTGGATTTGGCCACTGTTTTATATCCGCTTCCGCTACCAAATAAATTTATCGAGCCTCACCCCAACGTTCGATGAAATGATATTCTTAGAGTCTTGTATTTCCTTCCCCGCTGTGCTTTTCCACCACCAACCTATCCATGAGTCAGTAGTATGTCTCCACACCACTGTGTCCTGTCCGCCATTATGTATGATTATTGGCGTGCTTGTAATGATTCGGTTGAGCAGCCGCAGTTCAACCCTGTAATATATTTTATGCTACTGGATTATTGTATCAAGAAATTGTCTACCAGTGAGGAGGATTTCTCTCATACTGGACTCAAAAGACTGGTTTATCAATAAATATTTTTATTGGAAAACCGGTGGTGACAATGTTACCGCTTTGCTCAGCCCCTCTTATAGCGTTGTTAGTTGCAGGTGAAGATTGAAATTTGTTCCTTGTTGGAACATGGAGATCGTTCCTTGTTGGATCATTTGTTTACTTGTTGGGATATCACAATATATCTTATTTAATTAATGCATCTACATACTTGGCAAAGGGTGGAAGGCTCGGCCTTTTTGCCTAGTGTTTTGTTCCACTCTTGCCGCCCTAGTTTCTGTCATATCGGTGTTATGTTCCCGGATTTTGCATTCCTTACGTGGTTGGGTAATAATTGGAACCCCTTGACAGTTCGCCTTGAATAAAACTCTTCCAGCAATGCCCAACATTGGTTTTACCATTTGCCACCTAGCCTCTTTTTCCCTTCGGTTCCGCGGACTCAAGGGTCATCTTTATTTAAACCCCCGGGCCAGTGCTCCTCTGAGTGTTGGTCCAACCTGTCAGCCGCCGGTGGCCACCAGGGGAAACTCTAGGCTGGCCTACTAGAAGTTTGGACAATCTGAGTGTTCCCTGAGAACGAGATATGTGCAGCTCCTAATCGGGATTTGTCGGCACATTCGGGCGGTGTTGCTGGATTTGTTTTAACTTGTCGAAGTTGTCTTGTAGAACCGGGATACCGAGTCTGATCGGAATGTCTCGGGAGAAGGTATATCCTTCGTTGACCGCGAGAGCTTGTCATGGGCTAAGTTGGGACACCCCTGCAGGGATATGAACTTTCAAAAGCCGTGCCCGCGGTTATGGGTAGTTGGAAATTTGTTAATGTCCGGTTGTAGAAAACCTGAAGTTGACCTTATTTAAAATACATCAACCGCGTGTGTAACCGTGATGGTCTCTTTCCGGCGGAGTCTGGGAAGTGAACACGGTGTTGGAGTTATGCTGGACGTAGGTTGTTCTAGGATCACTTCTTGATCATAGTTTTCTCGACCGTGCATTGCCTTCTCTTCTCGCTCTCATTTGCGTATGTTAGCCACCATATATGCTAGTCGCTTGCTACAGCTCCACCTCATACCTTGTACCCTTCCTATGAGCTTAAATAGTCTTGATCACGAGGGTGTAAGATTGTTGAGTCCCCGTGACTCACAGATACTTCCAAAACCAGCTTGCAGGTGCCGTTGAACCGTGCAGATGACGCAACCAAGATCAAGGAGGAGCTCGATGAAGATCTTGTCCTTTGTGTTGTTTCGTTCTAGTTGATCAGTAGTGGAGCCCAGTTGGGGTTGATCGGGGATCTATGTAGCTTTTGGGGTAGTCTTCTTTTATTTTGGCTCCGTAGTCGGGCCCTGATTGTATTTGGATGATGTAATGCTTTATTCATGTATTTGTGTGAAGTGGCGATTGTAAGCCAACTATGTATCTCTTTCCCTTATGTATTATATGGGTTGTGTGAAGATTACCTCACTTGCGACATTGCTATCAATGCGGTTATGCCTCTAAGTCGTGCTTCAACACGTGGGAGATATAGCCGCATCGAGGGCGTTACACTACACCCAGCGGGTGCGCTAGCGTGCCCCCGTGAGAACAAAGACAGAACACTTACTTCTGCTCTTGTTCAAGTCGCTGGTCCACTTGGCCAGCTCCTTGTCACAGGAGTTATAGGCGGCCGCGCGAAGGTTGTGGTAGTCCTACAACAAGGACCAAAGAAGAAAAGGAAAAGCAAGATCAATACTCAGAACTCACCTTAAAGTTTCGAGCCGCGTGCTCAGCAGCCGACCCGGAACTCGGGGGCTACACCAAGTGGGTGCGCTGGCGCGCCCCCACGGAAGATTGCGAGAGGACAAAAACAAAAAATGAGTACGTACCCGAACAACTGCTCGCAATGCGAAAAACTCCTGCGCCAGCTTCTGGAGGGCGGAACCTTCAGCGGCGAGCTGGGTCTGGACGTCCTTCACCGACACGTTCAAGGCGCCGCCACCACCGCCAGCCTGCCAGTCCTCTGTGTTGGCGCTAGTGGCCTCAACATCGGGCATCACTGAGCTGGAGGCTCCGGCGTCCATCAGCCGCAGCGCTGAGCTCGCCTTCGCTGGGCGCCAGCGCGCCGGGATGCTGACCATGGGAAGCGGCCCCACCATTAGCTGACCGTCAGCCAGCGCCGCCTATGGCCCCTCGGGCTGGCCGACCTGCGCGTCGACAGTCGCTGGAGGCGGAGTCACCTCCTCCCCGGGCCTGGGGCCGCCTCCTTCCTTCTCCACGGCCGGCTGGGCAACACCGTCTCCGCCAGCCGGCTCCGGAGCCTTTGGCATAGGCAGCTCCGAGTGTTGCAAGTCGATTGGCCCAGAGGCCTGATCCCGGGACGCCTCCGCCTCCTGCGCCTTGGCGGCCGCGGCCGCCCGCTCCCTGTCCTTCGCCTCGGCCTGCGCCTTGACCGTGGCGTTGGCCTCCGCCTGCGCCGCCTTGGCCGCTTTCTCCCGCTCCTCGCGCGCCTCCCGTGCATTCTTATCCGTGCCTCCTGGAGGTCGGCAAGCGGGTCCACGTGGTGGCGGGCGACCGGGGTGTTGGCAGCTCCAACCACCGAAGCCTCCAGGGCCTGCGAGAGGGACAACGAGGCCCTATTTCAAGCAAGTAGAAGAAAAGGCATTGTAGAAAGAGTAGAGAAAAAAAGCAAGATGCAATAAGGAGAAAGTTGCAAGTTCTTACGCTGACACCCCTGGGCGCGGTTTCGGTACCCTCTGGTACTGGGCCGCCTTCGCAGCGGCCTCTTGCCGCTTGGTCAGGACAACAGTGTTCTTCGGCTTTTTGGGTCGGCTGCCAAAGTGCCCACCTTCTGCTCGGCACTTCTGCGCGCCGCCTGCTGCAGTCGGCGCCGCCGAAGAGTCGGCCCGCATTTTGCCGACACGGTGGCCACAGTGCAGCTCGTGCTCGTCCGTCTCATCGTCCGGCCAATCTCCCAGGCCTCCTCTAGAGGAGCCTCCTGCTCCCCCTCCGCCGCCGCCTATGGCATCGTCCTCCTCCATGGTGGCAACCCCCGAGTCGGGGTCGCCCTCATCACTGACCGACTGGTCTGGCGTGAACTCCTCGCCTGGAGCCAGTTGGAGGGGCGCCTGGCCCGGGAAGTACTATGTTGGGAACACGGTAATTTCAAAATTTTCCTACGATCACGCAAGATCTATCTAGGAGAAGCATAGCAACGAGCAGGGAGAGTGTGTCCATGTACCCTCGTAGACCGAAAGCGGAAGCGTTTAGTAACGCGGTTGATGTAGTCGAACGTCTTTGCGATCCAACCGATCCAAGCACCGAACGTACGACACCTCCGCGTTCAACACACGTTCAGCTCGATGACGTCCCTCGTACTCTTGATCCAGTTGAGGCTGAGGGAGAGTTCCGTCAGCAAGACAGCGTGGTGACGGTGATAATGAAGTTACCGGCGCAGGGCTTCGCCTAAGCATTACGACGATATGACTGAGGTGTGTAATTGTAGAGGGGGCACCGCACACGGCTAAGACAAATCTTGGAGTGCCTTTGGGGTGCCCCCTAACCACGTATATAAAGGAGGTAGGAAGAGGAGGCCGACCTAGAGGGTGTCGGAGTAAATAGCCATGGGTAGCCTAGCCGGCTTCCCCTGGCCCTTCTGAAAAAATTACGAGCCCGTCCGGCTCTCAAGAAGCCAAGACATGGGGCCGCCTTCCCCTTGCGGGCTGTCACCCAGGCCGGCTTTCAGAAGGCGGCCCGACTTTAGCCCTCATGAAGAAAGCCATGGGAGGGCCGACTTCGAGAAGCCGGCCGCGAAGAGGCCGACTCCAAGAAGCCGGCTCCCATAAAGCGTTCGAGACCGTACCCTCAAAGTTTGCAGCCACCTAGCGGCGATGAGACGGGGCGTGGCTATAGTAAAGCCTGCCACCCCCGAATCCCGGAGCACGCCTGGCACAATACGCTGTACGGGTGGCCATGACCCGTCCAGCGCGGCACTGCTGCCACGTTGACCCTGATGTCATCCATGACGGGCTGCCAGTATGGCCCACGGGCGGTGGGCCCCTTTGGGCAGAGAGACACCCGAAGGCGGCCATGCCTCCCCTAGTCGGCCCAAGACGGAGCCGGCTCCCCGCAGCCGGATTGCCGCCTCCCTCGAAGGAGACGCCCCATTAAGGAGATAAGACGCGGTGAGGCTACAGCGATCGCCCGCCGGGCGGCGGCACTGTAGCCACGCCTACCACGACGAAGGTCACGTCACCAAGATGGAGCAATAATAACCAGCCGCCGACCAGGCCCTGGACAGTGGGGCCTGCCTGTCGACCAAGGGTCCGGCAGCCGGCGGGACCTACCAGTCGGCGGGCCCCAGCAGCCGGCGCAGAAGCCGGCGAGCGCAGTCACAGACGGCTGGGCCCCGCGCCCAGTCGGATTACCATTGTACCCCCGGGGGTAGGCCTATATAAAACCCCCGGGGCACCCATGCAAAGGGTCGGCCCCCAGCTAAGTTTAGACACCACACAAGGAGAAGAAACAAGCTAGCCGTGCCCTTCTTCCTCCTCCCACCGAACAGCTCAAGGCGCATTGTGTAACTACTTGTCAATCTAGTGATCATGCAGAGACCCCGCAGAGCAGCAGTAGGGGTGTTATCTCCACGGAGAGCCCCGAAGCTGGGTAAGATTCGTCGGCGTGCATGTCTTCGCCTCATCCCGTTTCCAGGCACCGGCGATGTCTCACTGGCTCCCACAATGATAAGCCACCCGTTGGCATATGTCGCACCTACCACCCGACATTTGGCGCCCATCGTGGGGCCAGGTGCACCGTCGTCCGGAGACCTGTTCTGGACGGGAACCCTGTTCTTCCCCAGCGAGCGTAGCCAGCCTGGCACGCCCGATGGCGCTTGCCACGACACGCTGCAAGGCGTCACCAGCATCTGCGCGGTGAGCAGCCTCGCCGATCTCCTCGACGAAACCCTCATCTCCGACGAGCTCGCCTCCGATGCGGGCACCGACCACCTCGCCAACCTCCTCGGCCAGCTCCATGTCTCCAGCGAGCCCGCTGTGGATCTGGAGTCGGTTGGCTCCACCGACCCGATGCCTATCGACTCCGACACGGCCTCCTTCGACACCTTCCCCACCAACGTCACGATCTACAACGACTCGCTTCCTCAGACCGGCGGCCACGATATTGTCACCACCGAAGTGATGGTCGTCGGCCACGGCGGCCCGGCCGACGAGAGCGCCCACGACGCCCCGCACGCGGTGCTCCATGACTTGTCCATCCCCCTTCCGGCCGACGCCGACGCTGAAGCACTGGAGGCTCGCCGCCTCGCCCTCCTCGCAGAGGGCCGGAAATTGGTCTCCATGAGACGCCTCGCTGAAGCCCACCGACGCGAGGCCGACCGCGCCGCCTTTGGCATGCCGCCCCCAAGTGGGCCCGGCTGGGCCGGCGTTGTCAAGCCACGCGGTGCCGTCATCGCCGACACGTTAGGAGTCGACCGCCCAGTCTACGCCACTCCACTCGAGAACCTGCGCGCCGCCCAGGCGGCCGTAGACGAGCTAGACAGACTGGGGGCCGAAGAACTCCCCCACATGACCCGACGCATCCAGCAGCTAATCGATGCAGCCGCGCAGCGCCACGAAGCTGACGCCCGCGCGGGAAGCCCTCCCCCGCGCCAAGATCACGGCGTGACGTCCCGGACACCGACTACGAGCAACGCCCGCGCGCGGCGCGAGAAAGAGCCGGTGGCCAGCCGAAGCCGGACCCGAATCTCCATCGAGCGAGACGCGGACGGCCATCCCTGAGCCATGGAATGGCGGGGCAACCCGCCTCCGCCTCGACCCCGTGGAGAGAGATATCCCACCCCGCCGCCAGTGGCGCACCCGACTCTCAGCGGCCGACTAGGTCACCGCGAAGGAGTCGGCGAGAACGACGCCCGCCATCGGATCGACCGCCTGGCGTGATCCCTGGCGCTGGAAGAAGAATACGATGTCGGTCCACCTTGCTTCGGCCCCCGCATCCGCGACGAGCCCTTCCCCAAAGGATTCTCGCTCCCAAGAGACACGCCCAAGTACAACGGCTCCGTGAAGCCAGAAGATTGGCCGATCGACTACTCCACAGCGGTTAGCATAGCCAACGGCAACCGGCGCGTTGTCGTGAAGTACGTGCCCCTCATGCTGCAAGGCACGGCGCGGACCTGGTTCAACAGCCTCAAACCACGCAGCATCAACAGCTGGCTAGACTTGACAGAAGCCTTCGTCCGCAACTTCACCAGCACCTACAAGCGGGCTCCCAAGCCCAGACAGCTCTCCTTGTGCGTACAAGGCCCCGCCGAGTCCACTCGTGACTACCTCACGCGTTGGGCCGAGCTCCGCAACTCTTGCGAAGGGGTGCACGAGGTGCAAACCATAGAATACTTCACAGCCGGGTGCCGAGAAGGCACCCTCCTCAAGCACAAGCTTCTCTGCGACGAGCCGGCTACCCTCGACGAGCTTCTAGACATAGCGGAAAAATACGCCACAGCCGACTCCTCAATGAAGACCGAGCTCCGGGTAGACGCGTCCGGAAAAGTACTCAACCCAGCGCCCAAGACGCCGGCTGGGGATTCCGGCCGACGCACACAACCGAACGACCACAAGCGCAAGGGCCCCGCACTGCCTCCCGCCAGTCGGCAGGTGGCCACAGTTGAAGACGTGCCGCCCGAAGGGCGGCCCGCGCCCAAGAAACACAAGGGCGGCCGGCCGGCTTGGCAGCCGGCCTTCTCCTACGAGCAAACTCTCGACGCCCCGTGCAAGTTCCATAGCGGCGCGAAGCCGTCCAACCACACAACCCGGAAGTGCCATTGGCTCACCCGAATCTCCAAAGGCGAGGGGCTCGTGCCGCCTCCGCGTGCCGGCCCGCTGCCTCCGGCCGCTCGGCCCGCAGTCGGAGCCGTGCACGACGAATTCCCCGACGAGCAAGCAACCTACATCATCTTTACAAGCCAGCCCAAAGACCGGCGTAGCAAACGCCGCGAGCACCAGGAAGTCAGCATGGTTACTGCCAACCCCGCCGGACACATGCATTGGTCAGAAAAAACCCATCAGCTGGAGCCGGGCCGACCATCCAGAGGTGATGCCGTCTCCCGGCTCTTATGCGTTGGTCCTGGAAGCCACCCTCGCGACGGACAGACGCGCTGCCCGCTTCTCCCGCGTGCTGATAGACGGCGGGAGCAGCATCAACATCCTGTACCGTGACACCCTGGAGAAGCTAAATGTCAAGACAAAGCAACTCTTGCCTACTCAGACAGTGTTCCATGGCATCGTACCCGGTGTGTCCTGCGCCCCCATTGGCAAGATCAAGATTGATGTACTTTTTGGGGACAAGGAGCATTTCCGCCGGGAAGCTATCTGGTTTGAAGTGGTGGACCTGGAGAGCCCTTACCATGCATTGCTTGGCCGACCTGCCTTGGCCAAATTCATGGCAGTCCCCCACTATGCATACCTCAAGATGAAGATACCAAGCACCAAAGGCGTCATCACCGTAGCCGGCGATTACAAGAAGTCCTCTGAGTGCGCAGCAGCCAGCAGCCGGCTGGCCGAATCCCTTGTGATTGCCGAAGAGAAGAAGATGTTGGACCGAGTCGTGGCCATAGCCGGCAAGCAGTCGGCCGTGTCCCCCGATCCTAAGGAGCATGATGCTCAAGGATCTTTCCTGCCGGCCAAGGAGATGAAGAAGATACCTCTTGACCCCGAGCACCCAGAGAGGTTTGCCGTCATTGGGGCAAGCCTGAACAGCAAATAGGAAGGCGAGCTCGCCGATTTCCTCAGTGAGAATCGGGACATCTTCGCATGGTCCCCCAAGGACATGCCGGGTGTTCCGAGGAAATTCGCCGAGCACAAACTACACGTCCGAGAAGACGCAAAGCCAGTCAAACAACCCCTTCGCCGACTGTCGGAGGAGAAACGCAGGATTGTGGGAGAGGAGATAGCCCGGCTTCTGGCAGCCGGCTTCATCATGGAAGTTTTCTTTCCAGAGTGGCTCGCCAACCCGGTCCTCGTGCTAAAGAAGAACAACAAGTGGCGCATGTGTATAGACTACACGAGCCTCAACAAGGCCTGCCCTAAAGATCCATTTGCCCTGCCGAGGATTGACCAAGTGATAGACTCCACGGCCGGATGCGAGTTGTTGAGTTTCTTGGATGCTTACTCAGGATATCACCAGATAAAGCTAGATCCGGACGACCGCCTGAAGACCGCCTTCATCACGCCATTCAGAGCCTTCTGCTACCTGACTATGACATTCGGCTTCAGAAATGCCGGTGCCACTTTTCAGCGTTGCTTGCAGAAGTGCCTCCTCAAGCAACTCGGCAGGAATGCCCACGTCTACGTAGACGACATTGTGGTGAAGACGGAGAAGCGCAGCACCTTGCTGGGAGACCTCAAGGAAACGTTTGAGAACCTACGCCGGTTCCAAATCAAGCTCAACCCCGAGAAATGCATGTCCGGAGTGCCAGCCAGCCAGCTCCTAGGCTTCCTGGTCTCCGAACGCGGCATCGAATGCAACTCGGTGAAGATCAAGGCCATCGAGAGAATGGCGATCCCCACCAAGCTTCGAGACATCCAAAAGTTCACCGGATGCTTGGCCTCCTTGAACCGCTTCATCAGCCGGCTCGGAGAGAAAGCTCTCCCCCTCTACCGCCTCATGAAGAAGAGCACTCACTTCGAGTGGAACGACCAGGCCGACCAAGCTTTTCACGAGCTGAAGAAGATGTTGGCCGCGCCGCCCGTCCTAGCGGCGCCGACTGAGAAAGAGCCCATGCTCCTTTACATTGCTGCAACCAGCCGGGTGGTCAGCACCGTCATCGTAGTCCAACGCCCAGAAGAAGGTCGAGCCCAGCCGGTCCAGAGGCCGGTGTATTATTTGAGCGAGGTGCTGTCCGCTTCAAAGCAGAACTACCCGCACTACCAGAAGATGTGTTACGGCGTGTACTTCACCGCCAAGAAGCTGAAGCCCTACTTTCAAGAGCATCCCGTCATAGTCGTATGCACCGCCCGCTGGCCGAAATCATAGGCAGCCGGGACTCATCCGGCCGGGTGAAGAAATGGGCCATCGAGCTGGCCCCTTACACAATCTTCTACCAGCCCCGCACCGCCATCAAGTCCCAAGCACTGGCCGACTTCCTCGTCGACTGGGCCGAGACCCAGTACCTGCCGCCGCCTCCCGACTCCACCCATTGGCGCATGCACTTTGACGGGTCCAAGATGCGCACCGACTTGGGAGCCGGTGTCGTCCTTACCTCTCCCAAAGGCGACAAGCTCAGATACATGCTGCAAATTCACTTTTCCGCCTCCAACAACGTGGCCGAGTATGAGGCGCTCATACATGGGCTCCGGCTTGCCAAAGAGCTCGGCATTCGTCGGATCCTATGTTATGGAGACTCGGACTTGGTGGTCCAGCAATCATCCGGCGACTGGGATGCCAAGGATGCAAATATGGCAAGCTACCGCTTCCTCGTTCAGCAGCTCAGCGGGTACTTTGAAGGATGCGAGTTCCTCCACGTACCACGAGCCGACAACGAGCCAGCCGATGCCATGGCTCAAATAGGCTCCACTCAGCAAGCGATACCAACCGGCATCGCTCTACAACGCCTCCTCAAGCCGTCCATCAAGCCGTCTCCAGAGTCCGATTCCATCTTCGTACTGCATGACCCCGACGCGGCCGGGTCCGGCTCGAAGAACCAAGCAGGCGACTCCGGGACTTTAGTAGCCGACTCGGGGACTGCCACACCCGGCTCGGGGACTGTAGTAGCCGGCCCGGGGATTGCACCAGCACAATAGCCGACGGCCGACTCCAGCATTTCACCACCCAGCCCCCCCACCCTGGTGGCAGTAGCCACATTGGCAGTAGGAGAAGTCGCGGCTTCGTCATGGACTCAGTCCATCCTCAACTTCCTAGTAAACCAAGATCTGCCGGCTGACGAAACAGAGGCAAGACAAGTCCAACGTCGAGCCGGAGCATACACAATCGTCAACAGAGAACTCGTCAAGCGCAGTGTCACTGGAGTCCTCCAACGGTGCGTCGAGCAAGAGAAGGGCATTGCAATCCTCAGAGACATTCACCAAGGAGAATGCGGCCACCATGCAGCTTCAAGATCACTCGACGCCAAAGCTTTCCGCCATGGTTTCTTCTGGCCGACTGCTTTGGATGACGCCAAAGAATTAGTTAAATATTGCAAAGGGTGCCAACTCTTCAGCTCCAAGCAACACATGCCGGCTTCGGCACTCAAGACCATTCCGCTCACCTGGCCCTTCGCCGTTTGGGGACTGGACATGGTGGGCCCATTCAAGACGGCGCGCGGCGGCATGACGCATTTGCTCGTCGCCGTGGACAAATTCACCAAGTGGATTGAGGCAAAGCCGATCAAGAAGCTGAATGGGCCGACTGCTGTGACATTCATCGCAGACATAACAACTCGGTACGGCGTGCCACACAGCATCATCACCGACAATGGCATGAATTTTGCCAAAGGAGCCTTGGCACATTTCTGCGCAGCCCAAGGTATCCGGCTGGACTTAGTGTCCGTCGCCCACCCACAGTCAAACGGCCAGGTCGAGCGAGCCAACGGCCTCATCCTCTCCGGCATCAAGCCCCGACTGGTCGTACCTCTGGAGCGTTTAGCCGGCTGTTGGCTCGATGAGCTGCCGGCTGTCCTCTGGAGTCTGCGCACTACACCAAACAAGTCAACCGGCTTCACCCCTTTCTTCCTTGTGTATGGTGCCGAGGCGGTCATCCCAACTGACATCGAGTTTGACTCGCCTCGAGTAACCTTGTACACGGAAGCGGAGGCCAAGGAAGCACAAGAAGACGGCATCGACCTGCTGGAAGAAGGCCGGCTGTTAGCCCTCAGCCGGTCTGCCATCTACCAGCAGGGTTTGCGCCGCTACCACAGTCGGAAGGTCAGGCCAAGATCTTTCCAAGAGGGTGATCTTGTGCTCCGGCTGATCCAGAGAACAGCCGGCCAGCACAAGCTCTCGGCCCCTTGGGAGGGCCCCTTCGTCATCAGCAGAGCTCTAGGCAACGACTCCTACTACCTGATCGACGCGCAGAAGCCGAAGCCACGTAAGAGAGACGACTCCGGCAAGGAGTCGGAACGACCATGGAACGCCAACCTCCTTCGAAGATTTTACAGTTGAAATGCAGTATGTATTACGCTAACTTTTGTACTAAGTACAAGACAATAGAGCCCCCGAGGACAGCTCGGGGACTGCCATCTTTTATCTATAAATGAAAAGTATCATGCTTATGACCTTGTCATTTCATTTACTTGTTCCGTCCGACACCGGGTTCCACTAGTCGGCCCGGGGACTGACCGACTGGAGTTATATTAGAAGTCCTACCCGCGGTCAGACAAGTAGTGTGCCGACACCCAGGCTTAGCTCTTGCCAAAGTCGCAGTTCGAAGAACCGGCTGTCCGGCTGGCAAGAGTCAAAAGCAGGAAAGGATGCCCACACGAAAAATGGCCAGGGACCAACGGACTAATATATCGAAAGCCGGTTTTTCTCCCACCGCCGACCGGCTACCAGAGTAGCCGGCCGGCCGGTTTCCATTCACTTCACTTCAATCCAAGAAAGCTCGAGTACTTGCCTCCCCAAAGAGGGAAGGCGGCAAAGGAAAAAGCCTAAGGATAAAAAGCATACGCGAATGGAAACCAAACATGCACATAATAATATTTACATAAAAGACCTCCAAGAGGCCAGCATTCAACATAGTTTGGATACACCCCCAGTGGGTGGAACTGCGAAAGCTTAATAAAGATTGTTCAAAAGGCAACAAGCAGGAAAAATAAGGACGGCAGGTCAAGCTGGCGGAGCGACCGACGAGCCGGGCTGGTCGGCGGAGACGGTTGTGCCGGCTGAAGGAGCGGCCGGCTGGCGAACCTCGGCTTGATCACCGCCTCCCGCAGAGGGCGCGCTTCCACGCGCCTCATTGCTGGAGGCACGGTCAGCTTGAGGCCGGCCGGTTGTTCCACTAGCCGGCTCGACGTCTTCGTCGTCCTCTTCTTTGTCATCCTCGCCCTCGTCGCTGGAGGCGATCTCCTCTGCCGAGTCCTCGCCAACCGCCAGGTTCAGCCCAAACCACTCCTCCGGCTGGGCAACACCGTCATCATTGATTTCAGGTGCAAAAACGCTGATGTCGGTGCACTCGGCGATCGTCGAAGCACGTTGGGCGATTGCCGGCCACACCTCCTCCAGCTCCGCGTCGGCCTCCAGCTGCCAAGTGCGTAGCTGGTCTAGGTTCAGCCCTGGGTACCAAGCTCGAACGAACTCCAACGCCTGCCCGGCTCCAAGACGGGCCGCCGACACCTTCCAAGCTTCAAAGCGACCGACTATGACCTCCAGCCAGTCGGCAGTCCGGCTTGGGGTGCGGGGGATCGTCTCGCCGGGCCAGAGGGCGGCCAACACCTGTGCCCTGGCAGGTTGGAGCCGGCGAAGCATCCGGTGAGCCGGCTGCAGCCGCGCTTGGACAGCCAAGAGTTGCTCCTCAAGCATTCGATTCGCGTCCGGCGCGATGATGACCCCTGCCTGACAGCGCGCCTCGCGATGGGCCTCGATGGTTTGGGCGGCGAAGGCGGAGTAGCCGGGAAAGTAGTCTGCACAAGAAAATAGCTAGCAGCACAAGTTAGGCCAAAAACCAGGCGGCAAGGGGCAGGAGAGGAGCGAGGAAGGCGGCTTACCGTCGATCAAGTCCTCGATGCAGCCGAAGCCTTCATCCAGCGCTCGCCGGGTCTCAGTCCAGCTTGCTGCCTCGGTCTCAAACTCTCCCTTCAGGGCGGCCTCGCTATCCTGCGCTTTCTGCAGGGCCGCCTTGTGGCTCTCCTCTTGGTCAGCCAGCGCCTTGGCCAGGCGGTCACGCTCCTGGACCAAGGCAGCGTACTCAGCGTCCTTGGTACGAAGGGCGGCCTGCGCTTCGCCGAGCTCCCTCCTCAAGTCGGCGTTGGCCCCTGAAAGCACGAAAGACAAGAGAAGAAAAACCAATAAGGAAAAAGCCGTCAAGGAAGATCCGACCCGACTGCTCAGCAGTCGGCCCGAATCTCGGGGACTACACCCAGTGGGTGCGCTGACGCGCCGCCACAGGAGATAGATAAGATCAAGCACTTACTTTGGCTGTCGGCCAGGTTGTTGGTCTTCCGACCCAACTCCTGAGCCTGGGAGTTGGAGGCGGCAGCACGGGAGTTATGATATTCCTGGAAGTTCAGACAGGAAGCAAAAATAAGGTAGTCGTTAAGAAAGATCTGACCCGACTGCTCAGTAGTCGGCCCGAATCTCGGGGACTACACCCAGTGGGTGTGCTGACGCGCCCCCACGGAAGAAATCAAGAGACCAAAGCGGCCAAGAATGAAGGACTCACCCGGATGGCGGCCCGCGTCGACAGGAACTCCTGGGTGAACTGCTGCAGCAGGGCAGCCTGAGCTTGAAGCCGGCTCCGGACCCCTTGAGCCACCACATTCAGCTCGTTAGTCCCCCCGGTAGGAGTCCACTTGGACGTGGCGGTGCTGGCCGCCTCCAGATCCTCCACCGGCTGGCCGGCGCCCGCAACTCGGTGCGACTCCGGCGAAGCGGCGCCTCCCCCTGCGCGCCGACGCGTCACCGGCTGCACCTCCAGGCCGGCTCCGTCCTCCGGCTCACCCTCGGCCGGCTCCTCTGGTGCCGCTGATGATTGGCCGCCTTGGCCCGCTCCGGTTGGCGCTGCCGGCGGCGCTCTCCCCGCGAAGATCACGGGGTCCTCCCTCCTCTCCATCAGCGGCGGGTCTTGGATGATTTCCTCCGCCAAGGGCAATGGGGTGTCAGGGGCCACGGCTCGGAGGGGAATGGGGAGCAGTGGAGGCTGGTTGTGTGAACCCTCCGCCTCCGTTTCCGCGGTCGCCACCTCCGCCTGGGCCTTGGCTGCCGCGTCGGCCTGCTCCCTCGCCGCCTGGGCGGCCGCTTTTTCCGCCGCCTCCCGCTCCTCCCGCGCCTCACGGGCGTTCCGCTCTGTGGCCTCCCTGAGGTCGACGCGAGGGTCCATGCGGCGGGGGTTCGAAGACCCTCCGGTCGGCCCAACTACGGAGGCACCCGGACCCCGCTCAAGGGAAAGCGGCGCCCTGCCCAGTGAGTGGGAAAAGGTTAGGAAGAATGTTCAAACAAGAGAGAACAATGAAAAGCATGCGACAAGGCAATCGACGACTTACGCTGAGATTGCCTGAGGCTGCTTCACCGCCTTGCAGAAGCGGGCCGCTTTCGCGGCCGCCTCATCTCGTTTGGTCGCCGCGGTGGAGGCTTTGGACTTCTTCGGCCGACTGCCGAAGAGGATTGACGCGGCCCGGCGCTTCTGTGCGCCGCTGGCGGCAGCCGGCACGGTGGACGAGCCCGCGCCCTGATGGTCGGCCGCCGGCTGGCGATGCGGGGCGACTTCGGCTTCGGCATCATCCGGCCAATCCTCAAAGCTGGCGGTAAGCCTTGTGCCTCCGGGCTCGGCGTCGTCCCCCACGACGGCGTCTTCCATGGCGGTTGCCCCCAAATCCGGGTCGTCGACGTCGTCCACCGTGCGGTCGGGGACGTACTGGCATTCTATCCCTGCTGCCCCGGTCGTCGGCGGAAGAAGGGGGTTCTGCTAAGAAGAACTGGCCGATCAGAAGCCGGCCAACATAAAGCCGGATACCAACGAAAAGAAGAAAGAGAGGAAGGCCTACCATGGGCGGAGGGTTGGCGCAAGAATACGACGCCTTGCCGTATCGCCAGTCCTCGGCGAGCTTGCAATTGGAGATATAATTTACCATGTACGACACCTCCGCATGAGGCATCTCCCTGGTGCTTAGCCGGATTGGGTCGAAGCGGCCGCTCATCTGACACATCATGTGGGGCCGGCTTTGGAGAGGAGATATCCGGCGCTCCACGAAGGCGGCCACCAAGTTAGCCCCGCTCAGGCCTTCTGACTGGATCATCACCCGAAGCCGGGAGACGGCAGCGTTCCCGGCCTGAGACAGTGACCTAGACCGGAAACTCCATGAGGGCTGCCTCCCAGCCGGCGGGCCGGCTACGTAAGCCGGCAGGTTGACGTGGTATCCTTGCTGGGCGACGTTCTTCACGTAGAAGTACGACTTCTGCCAGATCTTCACCGACTGGATCAGGGGGATGGGCGGGAACGGGTTGTTCTCGCCCGACCTCCTCATGGCGATGAAGGCCCCGCAGGGGGCGGGCACGCCTGCGACGACGGTGCCGAGTTTGCTCTGGAAGAATTCCCCCCAGAGCTCCAGCATGGGGAGCAGCCCCAAGAAACCTTCGCAGAGAGAGACGAAGACCGACAGCAGCATCACCGCGTGGGGCGTAAGGTGATGCGGCTGAAGATTGTAGAACTCGAGGAAGGAGCGCAGGAATCCGCTCGCCGGAAGGCCGAAGCTGTGTAGGAAGTGCGAGCGGAAGATGACCCGCTCGCCCTCCTCCGGTGCCGGCGAGATCTCCGTCTCTGGCGCCAGGCGGACCCGCACGAGGTTGGCGTCGGGCAGGCGCCGAGTCTGGCAGAGGAACGCAACATGGTCCTCATGGACGTTGGAGCCATCCCACGAGCTCGACAGGGCCATGGGAGCGAGTCGATGTGGCGGCGCGGCGGCTCTGCGACGGGAGGCTGCGGCGGCAACGAGAGGAAGAAAGGAGGATGAGAAGGAGCAGAGCGAGAAAGAGTGTGCGAACCTCTGTCTCTCCCCCTCCTCCTCCTACTTATAGGCTCGTGTGGGGGAGCCGAGGAGGCGCGGCGTGGGGAAGCGTGGGGATCGATCGTGCCCACTCCCCCACGTCCTGCGTTTATTGCACCCTAACAGCGAAATAAAATCGCCAAGGGAAGGCGAGCGGTCCACCTGGGCCGCAGAAGATCAGCGTTCGGGCCGAGGCCTAGGAGTGGCGGGCCCGGGCCTGCGGCGGCATCCCGTCGCGCGCGTGCACCGGCAGGGTCTCGCTGCCACGTGGCCTGTGGGAGGGCCCGCGATCCGCATGCGGGTCGACCACTTTCCCGCCTGCAAGACGCAGGGCACCCCAAAATCGGCATACACCAGCAAAGCCGGCTCTTCAGGGTAGGAAGCTGACCAAGCTTCTCGTCCCTTTGTCCGTCTCGGAGCTCGATCAGCTTCGGGGACTACTGTCGGAGTAAATAGCCATGGGTAGCCTAGCCGGCTTCCCCTGGCCCTTCTGAAAAAATTACGAGCCCGTCCGGCTCTCAAGAATCCAAGACATGGGGCCGCCTTCCCCTTGCGGGCTGTCACCTAGGCCGGCTTTCGGAAGGCGGCCCGACTTTAGTCCTCATGAAGAAAGCCATGGGAGGGCCGACTTCGAGAAGCCGGCCGCAAGGAGCCCGACTCCAAGAAGCCGGCTCCCATAAAGCGGTCGAGACCGTACCCTCAAAGTTTGCAGCCACCTAGCGGCGATGAGATGGGGCGTGACTACAGTAAAGCCTGCCACCCCCGAATCCCGGAGCATGCCTGGCACAGTACGCCGTACGGGTGGCCATGACCCGTCCGGCGCGGCACTGCTGCCACGTTGACCCTGATGTCATCCACGACGGGCTGCCAGTATGGCCCACGGTCGGTGGGCCCCTTTGGGCAGAGAGACACCCGAAGGCGGCCATGCCTCCCCTAGTCGGCCCAAGACGGAGCCGGCTCCCCGCAGCCGGCTTGCCGCCTCCCTCGAAGGAGACGCCCCATTAAGGAGATAAGACGTGGTGAGGCTACAGCGATCGCCCGCCGGGCGGCGGCACTGTAGCCACGCCTACCACGACGAAGCCCACGTCACCAAGATGGAGCAACAGTAACTAGCCGCCGGCCAGGCCCTGGACAGTGAGGCCTGCCTGTCGACCAAGGGGCCGGCAGCCGACGGGACCCACCAGTCGGCGGGCCCCAGCAGCCGGCGCAGAAGCCGGCGAGCGCAGTCACAGACGGTTGGGCCCCGCGCCCAGTCGGATTACCATTGTACCCCCGGGGGTAGGCCTATATAAACCCCCCGGGGCACCCATGCAAAGGGTTGGACCCCCAGCTAAGTTTAGACACCACACAAGGAGAAGAAACAAGCTAGCCGTGCCCTTCTTCCTCCTCCCACCGAACAGCTCAAGGAGCATTGTGTAACTACTTGTCAATATAGTGATCATGCGGAGACCCCGCAGAGCAGCAGTAGGGGTGTTATCTCCACGGAGAGCCCCGAAGCTGGGTTAGATTCGTCGGCGTGCATGTCTTCGCCTCATCCCGTTTCCAGGCACCGATGATGTCTTACTGGCTCCCACAATGATAAGCCACCTGTTGGCATATGTCGCACCTACCACCCGACAGAGGGGGAGCGCCAAAGGGGGAGTCCTACATGGACTCCCGGTCCAAGTAGGATTCGGGCCCCCCTTTCCTATTCCAACTAGGAGAAGGAAGGTTAGGAGGAAGAGGGGAGAAGGAAGGAGGGGGCGCCGCCCCCTCCTAGTCCAATTCGGACCAGCCCATGGGGGCGCGCAGCCACCCCTTGAGGCCCTTCTCTCCTTTCCCGTATGACCCATTAAGGCCCACTACTGCCC
Source organism: Triticum dicoccoides (assembly GCF_002162155.2). Taxonomy (NCBI): domain Eukaryota; kingdom Viridiplantae; phylum Streptophyta; class Magnoliopsida; order Poales; family Poaceae; genus Triticum; species Triticum dicoccoides. The sequence continues at coordinate 624,495,773 of NC_041388.1, read as the reverse complement.
CCCATGAATTCCCGTAACTCTCAGGTACTCCTAAAAATACCCGAATCACTCGGAACCTTTCCAGTGTCCGAATATAGCCTTCCAATATATCGACCTTTACCTCTCGACCATTTCAAGACTCCTCGCCATGTCCGTGATCTCATCCGGGACTCCGAACAAGCTTCTATCATCAAATCACATAAACTCATAATACAAATTGTCATCGAACGTTAAGCGTGCGGACCCTACGGGTTCGAGAACTATGTAGACATGATCGAGACACATCTACAATCAATAACCAATAGCGGAACCTGGATGCTCATATTGGCTCCTGCATATTCTACGAAGATCTTTATCGGTCAAACGCATAACAACATACGCTATTCCCTTTTTCATAGGTATGTTACTTGCCCGAGATTCGATCGTCGGTATCATCATACCTAGTTCAATCTTGTTACCGGCATGTCTCTTTACTCGTTCCATAATACTTCATCTTGCAACTAATTCATTAGTCACATTGCTTACAAGGCTTATAGTGATGAGCATTACCGAGAGGGCCCAGAGATACCTCTGGAGGAGACAACGAAAGGAAAAGACGTCCCATACCGCCTGCCTCCCACTACTATCGCACCACCTTCGATTCGACAACAACAGGCTAACACATGATGCCTCTGTCAGAGCCACCGTGCATCGCCTGCCGGTAGCAGGCATGACTTGACGTCTCCATATAAGACCCCATGCATAGCATCCGCCGGTAGCACATCCAACGGTGGCTTCAGCAGCCGGCGACAGGCACCGCCCGACAACTCCGAATGAGGCAAATGTGTCACCTGCAGAGTCGCATAGAACCCGATCTGTTGATGGAGGGGGCGTCACATACCACCACCAGCCTCAGAAGGCCGTCACCACCTCGAGATCCAGACTCTGAATCGCCCACACGATCCTGGAGCCCGCCACCATTGATGAAGAGTGGACGCCGCCTCAATTATGGGCACTACGTGGATCACCCTCTGTCGCGCTAGCCGTTGTCGTCGCCCATACAACAGCAACCGCCGTGGCGATCCCGCATCAAGCGCCGTCCACGCTGGAGAAAGCTCCGGCCGCCACGCGCGTCCTGTGACATTCCTGGATGCGGGATCCCAAGATCCACTGCCATCGGCGCTGCCACAAGGGCCCACAATCTGGCCCGTCTTCCTCGGCAAAGGGGACGCCGCCACCTCCATGTTCGGATCCGGGCCGGAGTCGCCACCGCCTTCGCCAAGACCGGATCTGGGCCGAACGCCGCCTCTGCCACCGTCCATGCCCAGCCCCACCTCCATCCTCTTGCCTTATCACCCCGCACCACTACAAACGCCTCCAGCAGTAGCCACAGCACCACCATGGATCGAGGAAGAGGTCGCACCTCCGCGGATCTAGCGCCCTCGTCGCCTTACAACCCGGGAAGGAGGAGTAGCCCTCCGCCGCCGCCGTCAAAAGCACGGGCTCTGCTCGGTGTTGTCCCCCGACGGCGGCGGAGGGGAAGGAGATATGGGATCACGGCGGCTGGGGTGCTAGGGTTGCTCCCCCCCTGTCGCCCTGTAGGGGCGAGCGATGAGGGGGTACGAGCAGAAGGGCACTTTCATAACAGTCCATCCTCCATGTCGTTTGTGTTGTTTTGTTTCTGTGTTATCATTGTTGTCGCTAAGGTTCTCTGCCACTACACTATGAAGATTATCATCGCTTTGATCGAAACTTTTGCTTAGTCGTACTGGTTTAGCATGTTTGACTTTGTGTGCATGTACTTACTTTTGTTCAATGTTCCTATTGTAGTATTACTTCTGCTGTTATGTCTCGAGAGATTCGAAGTTTTGAAAAGAAATTGTAAATCTCTCATTCAACTCCCCTTTGGTCGATATACTCTCGATCCTACATAATGTTTGTCTAGAGTCAAACGGTACAACATTTGTTCAAGTTGATGTGAAACAACAAACACAATACCAAATTAGTTATCCTTAAATACATCATAGAAATCAAAATTATATCAAATTACACTAGTAGAAAACAGGGCTTTGGTCCAGGCCGGGTCAGCCCATTAGTCCCGGTTCAGTCCAGAACCGGGACCAATGTGGGCATTGGTCCCGGTTCGTGAGCCCAGGGGGCCGGCCGGGCCACGTGGGCCATTGGTCCCGGTTCATCTGGACCTTTTGGTCCAGGTTGGTGGGATGAACCGGGACCAATGGGCCTCGCTCCTGGCCCACCACCATTGGTCCCGGTTGGTGGCTTGAACCGGGACCAAAGGCTCCCCTTTAGTCCCGGCTCATGTCACCAACCGGGACCAATGAGGTGCCTATAATACCCCTCGCTCGCGAGCAGAGCACCCCAGTGCTCTGTTTTTCTCTGTCCGAGGGGGAGAGGGCTTGGTGGTGCTCTAGCTCACCTCCTATAAACACAAGGTGTTCAATGGAATGCCCGAGCCACACTACTTAAGCTTTCTCCTCTCCAAGCTCGACCTCCAAGCTCCATTTTCCATAATATTTGTCTAGGTTTAGCGGTCCGTCACGCCCCGTCCCCGTCTTCACCGCCGTCTTCACCGCCGTCGATCACCCGCGCCGAGCTCATCACCCGCGCCGACCTCCAAGCTCCATTTTCCATAATATTTGTCTAGGTTTAGCGGTCTGTCACACCCAGTCCCCGTCTTCACCGCCGTCGTCACCCACGCTGAGAACGTCGGACATTCATGAGAGAGGCGAGGAACAAGAGGAAGAAGAGGGAGAAGAAGAGGAGAGGAAGAAGAGGAAGTCTTCTCCTCTATTCTTTCTTCTCTTCTTTTTTCTTCTTCTTCCTATATGTATTACTTTTTTTATTTAGGTTGTGTCAGGACCCCGACTCAATGCCACATCGATCTAGCATGTAACACCTCATATCACTTTGCGGCCTCACGCACGGTATTCCCACGGGTGTCGCCTTACCTTTGCCCGGGACCGTTTGCGTCTTTTGGCACACGTATATAATAGTGTCGCTAGCATCCATATGATAAGGAGCCCAGGCTGACATGGCTAGTCGTAAACCCAAAGTGGCACAAACTTACAGGGACAGGCATCCATGACCCAACATCGAACGTGTCGGTCATCAGCGAGTGAATCCAGGCTGTAGCACTGGGCTAGCAGGACTCCGGTGAACCGGGCTGTAGCGGGCTAACAGGACTCCGGTATTCATCGCGTGACATTTCCCCGAAGGGACAGACACAGGAACGAAGAAGGACACATGCCGGCCAGCCTAAGTGTTCCGGAGAACTAGCAAGCTACCATGGCTCGGTGGAAGCACTAGGAGACATTTCCCGGTAAGAGAGGCTACTAAAGATAAACAACTAGATAGTCAGATCCCACACATACCAAGCATTTCAATAACATACACACAATATGCTTGATATGTGCAAACACAACATGGCATCACAACATGACTCTACGACTCAAGTATTTATTCAATAGGCTCCGAGGAGCGAGATATTACAAACAGGGGTCTCATGACCCAACATTCAGAGCATACAAGTCAAAGCACATGCGGAAGCTTAACATGTCTGAGTATAGACAACTATAAATGAAAAAGGCTGAAAAGCCTGACTATCTACCAGATCCTGCCGAGGGCACAAGATCGTAGCTGAGGTAACAAGCTAAACGTCGAAGTCCACGCGGTACTACTAGCGAGACCGAAGTCTCTCTGCAAAAACATAAAATAGGCAAATGTGAGTACAAATGTACCCAGCAAGACTTACATCAGAACTAACTACATATGCATCATTATCAACAAAGGGATGGTGGGGGTTTAACTGCAGCAAGCCAGCTTTGACTCGGTGGCTATCCTGAACTACGACTGCAAGTAACTCTTTTGAGGTGGCGCACACGAGTCCACATATTCACCATATCAATACACCACTATGGATCCGCTCCCGTCTCCCTACGAGAACGCCATCCATAGCACTCACGCTTATCTTGCCTATTTTAGAGTATCCACTTTCACTTGTCTATGAACTGATATAAGCAACCCAGAAGTCCTTTTCCGCGGACACGGCTATTCGAATAGATGATGTTAACTATCACATCCCTAGTCTGGTATGACTTAGACTAGCTAGCCATTTGTGCATCATATTTAAATTTCATTTAAATTTGAAATGAGGATTGGTGGAACCCTCAGAATCATTTTTGAAAACGACCCAAATAAAAATTTCTCCAAAAGGGTCCAAGAAAATGCTCATGTTGCTCTCTGAAAATATTGGACAGAGATAAAAATCAAACCAATATTTTTAAGAGCTCATAGGTATTTATTTTGGGCATTTGGAATTAATGCATAAATATTTGCATTGGAGATATATTAGTTATATATATTAATATATGTCCAAAAATTATGCCACCTGTTGGGGAGCTCTGGAATAATATATCTAGCTCCTGCAAAAATGGGCATAAGGTAATAAAATGATTTAATATTTTATTAAATCAAAACTAATGTCAGAAAATTAGAAAACAAAAATAAAAAGAAGGAGGGGCTTACCTGGGGCTCCCCCCTGTGCAGCCCAGCCGCAGCAGGCCGGCCCAGCCAGCAGGCGGCCCAGCCCACCTGGCCCCCCCTCCTCTGTCGTCTTCCTCCCCGACAGGGGGACGGCGCGTGCCCGACGCGCGCGCGCCGCCGCGCCACGCCACCTCCTCCCTCCCTGCCTGCCTGCCTCTCCCCTCCTCGTCTGGATGCCTGGAACGACGCCACGCAGCCACCCCGACCCCCTCGCACTCTCCCTCGCCCTCGTCCTCTCCTCTGTCTCTCTCTCTCTCACGGCCGAACGCCACCGACGCCACCGCTCGCCGTAGTCGTAGCCACCGCGCCCCTCGAGAGCATCTGAGCAGTCCACGAGCTCCACCACGTCGCCGGCTACCACCTCGTCGAGCCACGCACCTCCGGACGGCCTCCATCGCCGCCATCGCCATCGTCTTCCTCCTCGGGCTCCGCCGTCCGCCGCCGTCGATTCGCCGTCACCAGGTCTCCCCCGACCCTGCTGTGCTGCTCTGCGTGATCGCCGTGAGCTTCTTCCCGTTTCCCCTACCTTCTTCCCTTCGTTCCCGCGCCGTAGCCCCGTTCCCCACCATGGCCGAAGCCATCGCCGCCGTAGCTCCTCGCCGTCGTGGCCACAGCCGCCGCAGGCCGCAGCCGAGCTCGCCGTTGCACTCAGTGCACTCTGGCGAGTCACGCGGACCCGCTCGCAGCCTCCCTAGTGCCTCGCAGCCCGTTCCCGATCGAAGCCGAGCTCCGGCCGCCGCCGCGAGCTTTGCTCCGGCGAGCTCCGGCCTCCCCAGCTCCTTCCACCTGCCCCTCCAGATGCGCGAGAGCCCGGGCTACGCCCCGGTGCTCTCAGACGCCGTCCCCGTGGCCTGTGGCGCGGACTCCGCCGCGTCCAGAGGTCACCGGCGGCGAGCCCTGTCGCCTGAGCCCTGCCATGTGGGCCCGGCCCGTCAGGTGATTAGCTTAGTGCTAATCACCGCTTAACTAACCCCCCTGACACTGACAGTGGGCCCCAGCGCCACTAACTTTTAATTAGAACTAAATTAACCCCTGTTTAACCCCCCTGTCACCGACGTGTGGGCCCCACACGTCAGGTTTGACCCGGACCAGCCCAGTTGACTGCTGACGTCATGTTTACTCAATGCTGACGCAATATATGAATTCTGGATTTAAATTTAATCAGAAATTCCAGAAATTGATTTAATCTTCAAAAATTCATATCAATTCAACCGTAGCTCAGATTGAAATGATTTATATATGAAAAATTATCAGAAAAATGCAATCTTTCCATCTGTACTAGTTTCATGCATGACAAACCAACTTATACATGCTGAATATGAGAAAACACATTATGGCACATTAAGAGACTTAATTTTGGAGTTGCATTTGAACCTTTTGTTCAAATGGACTTCATTCAAATTGAATACTAGTTGCATTAGCTCAAACAGCATCACATCTACATGCCATGTTCATGCATCATATTGTTGCATATGATTGTGTATTGATTGCCGGCACCGTTCCTTCTTGATAGGTCCTGCTCCGGAGACGTTCCAGAGTACCTGTCTGTGAAGCAGTGCCTCCCTTGTTGATTTACCAGGCAAGCAAACCCCCTTGTTCATTTCGATAAAACCCTACTCTCTCGCTCCTGCTCTCAGTTATTGCATTAGGACAACAACGATTCATATGCTACTTTGTGCTGCGGTAGTTGAACCCATTCCTCTGCATGACCTGTCATTGCCACAGTAAATAGTTGAAACCCACTAGCATGTGTAGGAGTTGATTGAAGCCATTGTTGTGTTCCTACCATGCTATGCCTGCTATTGCTTAGAGTTGTGTAAGGTCTGGTTCATTGGGAATGAATTGGAGTGTCACGATATGTTCTGATGCTGAGAGTGAAGTGTGTGAACACGATTTGGTAAAGGTAGCGGTGAGAGGCCATGTAGGAGTACATGGTGGGTTGTCTCACTGGAACCGTCCTTAAGCACTGAGTTCTATGTATGTTGTCCAATGACTCGATACTACCACACATTGGAATGCTTAAGTGCCCCTCTCGACTTATTAGCCAACTTGATCTCTGTCCAGGAGTCGCAACTAGTTTCTGGTGTTTGTAGGTAGTGCTATTTTTCTACCAAGTGGCACCCGGCAGGGTGGGCTTGGGACAGACTAGGCACACGTGGCCCGGTGTACCGAGTGGCACCCGGTTGGTGGGCTCGGGAACCCTGCTCACATCGTTTGGGGCCGTGAGCGACACCCCGGCCGGATCTCCTTGCGGATGGAACCCGAATAGGCGATAAACCTGGACTAGAGTCTTGTGTGGTTAGTCAGGTCGTGGCCGACACCCTCGCCAGGCTTCCGCTTGAAGGTTGCCGAGATACATGACGTGTACATGGCGGTAAGTGGCGAGAGCGTGTGTGAAGAAGTACACCCCTGCAGGGTTAACATGATCTATTCGAATAGCCAGGTCCGCGGTTATGGACTTCTTGGATGCTTACATGGTACATAGACAACTTGAAGTGGATACTCTAAAATGCTCAAGACAAGTGTGAGTGCTATGGATGGCCTTCTCGTAGGGAGACAGGGATGAATCCATAATAGTGTATTGTGTGGTGATTAGTGGACTCGTGTACGTTGTTTCACCTCCAGAGTTTCTGGTAGTCGTAGAACAGGATAGCCACAGAGTCAAAGCTGGCTTGCTGCAACTAAACCCCACATTACCTCTTGATACAGATGCATGTATGATAGGATCTGATGTAAGTCTTGCTGAGTACCTTTGTACTCATGTTGCTTTATTTATGTTTTTGCAGCGGAGACTTCGGTCTTACTAGGGTTCTCGTGGACTTCGACTAGTAGCTAGTACCTCAGCTACGATCTTGATCGGATGTTGTAGATAGTCAGGCTCTTCAGCCTTTTTCATTTGTAGATGTCTGTACCCAGACATGTAATGCTTCCGCTTGTTGCTTGTATGCTCTGTATGATGGGTTTTGTGACCCCTGTTTGCAATAAATGCTATGATGGCTCTTCTGAGCCTTTATCTATTTGAGTTGTTGAGTTATGCTGTGATGCCATGTTGTACAGCACATACTTGCATGTTATGCGTACGTGTAATGTGTATTGCTATGTGTGGGATCTGACTATCTAGTTGTTTATCCTTAGTAGACTCTCTTACCGGGAAATGTCTCCTAGTGCTTCCACTGAGCCCTGGTAGCTTGCTACTGCTCCGGAACACTTAGGTTGGCCGGCATGTGTCCTTCCTCGATCCTGTGTCTGTCCCTTCGGGGAAATGTCACGCGATGAATACCGGAGTCCTGCTAGCCCGCTACAGCCCGGTTCACCGGAGTCCTGTTAGCCCAGTGCTACAGCCTGGATTCACTCGCTGATGACCGACACGTTCGATGCTGGGTCATGGATGCCTGTCCCTGTAAGTTAGTGCCACTTTGGGTTTACGACTAGCCATGTCAGCCCGGGCTCTTTATCATATGGATGCTAGCGACACCATCATATACGTGTGCCAAAAGGCGCAAACGGTCCCGGGCAAAGGTAAGGCGACACCGTGGGAATACCGTGCGTGAGGCCGCAAAGTGATATGAGGTGTTACATGCTAGATCGATGTGGCATTGAGTCGGGGTCCTGACAGCGCTGGTATCAGAGCCTGACTGCCTATAGGATTACCAAGCCAAACTGGTCGAAGTTGAGTCTAGAAAATCTTTAGTTATGTAAGGGAATTGATTGTGGGAAGGAACGTAAGGCTCTTTTTACTCCTTATACCTCATGACCTTCTGATCTGAGTCGTCCTATCTTTCCGACGGGGTTAAGGAACTAGGCTTTCTCTTCCGTCTATCAGGATCACGTGTTACTACTCTGTAGTCCCATAGGATTGGTTGATCAGAGTCATACCCCAGTTTTGAGTATTTCCGGTGTAGTCTGTTTAGTATGATCTCAGAACCTTGAGTAATGCTGATGAGTATGTTATTACCCCATTTTAGTAGGATGTCTCATTCTGAGCATTTTACTGCCGTTATGCTGCCGGAATTTTCCTAAGGAGTTCGAGTGATATTAATTCCTTGTCCTACATTCTACAGTCTATAGTTAATGTTGATTGCATCCCTGGGTTTCGTTTCGCAGGATGTCATCAAGTTCTTTTATTCGTAGCCGGAACCTTGGAGATGGTAGGGATGAGGATCCTCCCGACCAGCCTTCGTTGGCAGAGTTCATGTTAGAAATGGAGAGGAACAAGCGTGAGTCTAATCGTTTGTTGGCACGTATCGAGGAGAACGCCGCACATCAGTTCAAAGGGTCTGCTACCATTCATGATTTCATTCGCTTGCACCCACCTACCTTTCATCATTCCATCGAGCCACTCGATGCAGATGACTGGCTCCGTAGCATCACTCATAAGCTGTTTCCGCGAGCGTAGCTGAAGATGATAAGGTCACCTATGCTGCATACCACCTGGAAGGTCCTGCTAGTCTTTGGTGGCAGAACTATGAGGCTATGCTTCCAGCTGGCCAGATTCCTACCTGGAAGGATTTCACTGAGGCTTTTCGTGAGCATCACATTCCCCAGGCCCTCCTTGATCGCAAGAGAGAAGAGTTCTGTAGTCTCACCCAGAATAAGATGGCTGTTGATGCTTACAGCCGAGAGTTTGAGAACCTCGCCCGCTATGCCACAGAAGAAGTGTCCACAGACACTAAGAAGCAGGCTAGGTTCCGAAAGGGTCTCAACCCCAAGTTGCATCGTGATCTCCACCTGCATCATTGTGATACATTCCAAGCCCTTGTGAACAAGGCCATCAATGCAGAGATAGCTCAACTCACTTACGAGGAGTCTCGTAAGCACACCCGTGATTTGGGATCTCCCTCTGGCTCTAGTTCCCAGAAGCGCCGGATTTGGGTTCCAAACTCCGCTCTTCCTTCCGGATATGCACCGAGGCCATCCTATGTGGTGCCTTCCCCAGCCCAGTCGTATGTTCCACCCGGGCCTACTGGTAGACCGCTTGTTAGTGCGGGTCCACGTCCAACCTCAGGGACTTGCTTCACATGCGGGAAGCCAGGACACTATGCACGTGATTGCTCTCAGACTAGTTATGCTCCACCCCAGCCCGAGAAGACTGTTGGCTGTATTAAGCCATCACGAAAGATGATCAGTGTCAAGTCAGTTCCCACTGAACGTGGACGTGTGCATCACGTCTCAGCTAAAGACGCTCATGATGATCCAGATGTCGTTCTTGGTACACTCCTTGTCAATTGTCACCCAGCATCAGTTCTATTCGATACTGGAGCATCTCACTCCTTCATTTCTGAAGGCTATGCTCGTTTGCACGACATGTCATTTTGTGATATGCCAACTCCGCTTGAAATCCAAACCCCAGGGTCTAGATGGCAGACCACCAGAATCAGCCATGGTAATGAAATCCTTGTTGATAGACTTGTATTCCTTGCATCATTTGTAGCCCTCAAGGCTTCAGATATTAACATCATCTTGGGTATGGACTGGATGACAGCTCATCATGCCAAGATTGATTGTTACACAAGATCTGTTCAACTTACACACCCATCTGGCAAGATAGTCACCGTCTCCACTAGAGTTGCAAAGCGTCAGCTCTATTCTCTTAATGCCATCCCTCTTCCAGACCTTGAAGATATTCCGGTAGTCCGTGACTTTCCGGATGTCTTTCCAGAGGAACTGCCAGGTGTTCCACCTGACAGAGATGTAGAGTTCATCATAGATCTTATTCCAGGAACTGCTCCAATCTCCCGGAGACCTTACAAGATGGCACCCCTAGAACTAGCCGAGCTTAAGAAACAACTCGATGAGTCCTTGCAAAAGGGTTTCATCCGTCCTAGTTCTTCTCCTTGGGCTTGCCCCGTCCTCTTTGTCAAGAAGAAAGATGGTACGGACCGGATGGTCGTTGATTATCGTCCCGTTAATTTGGTCACGATAAAGAACAAGTATCCGCTCCCCAGGATCAACGACCTATATGATCAGCTCGCTGGATCCTCAGTCTTCTCCAAGATGGATTTAAGGTTAGGATACCACCAAATCAAAATCAGAAATGGGGACATTCCCAAGACAGCTTTTGTCACTCGTTATGGTCAGTACGAGTACACCGTCATGTCCTTCGGCCTAACCAACGCCCCAGCCACATTCTCCCGCCTGATGAACTCGATCTTCATGGAGTACTTAGATAAGTTCGTCGTGGTTTACCTCGATGATATTCTTATTTACTCGAAGAACGAGAAAAAGCATGCCGAACATCTTAGACTTGTATTAGAAAAACTCAGAGAGCACCGCCTTTATGCCAAGTTCTCCAAGTGTGAATTTTGGTTGTCAGAAGTGACCTACTTAGGCCACGTAATCTCTAGTAAGGGCATTGCTGTCAATCCCGAGAGAGTTCAAGCCGTTCTCAATTGGACTCCACCTGAGACCGTTAAACAAGTTAGGAGTTTCCTTGGTCTAGCCAGCTATTGTCGCCGCTTTGTTGAAAACTTCTCCAAAGTAGCCAAACCCCTCACGGAACTTCTCAAGAAAGATAAAAAGTTCGAGTGGTCCCCACAGTGTGAGTACAGTTTTCAGGAACTGAAAAGACGCCTGACTTCTGCTCCCATACTTGTGCCACCGGATTTCACTAAAGACTTTATTATCTACTGCAACGCCTCACGAGAGGGACTAGGTTGCATTCTTATGCAGGATCGTCATGTGATTGCCTATGCATCCCGACAGTTGCATCCACATGAGGAGAATTATCCTACACATGATCTAGAGCTTGCAGCCGTAGTCTATGCACTCAAGACCTGGCGACATTACCTTCTTGGTAAACATTGCGAGATCTACACCGATCACCAGAGTCTCAAGTATATCTTCACCCAACCAGACCTAAACCTTAGGCAAAGACGTTGGTTGGAGTTGATTACAGATTATGATCTAGGGATTACCTACACCCCAGGCAAAGCCAATGTCATGGCTGATGCGCTAAGCCGTAAATCCTATTGCAACAATCTCATGTTGCAGCAAGGCCAACCACTTCTCCATGAGGAATTCTGTAAGCTTAATCTTCACATAGCTCCTCGCGGATTTCTTTCTACCTTGGTGGCGAAACCTACCCTTGAGGATCAGATCATCTCTGACCAGAAGTTTGATAGGGGGGTTATCCGCATTAAGAGAAACATTAAGAAGGGAATTGGTGGGTGTTTCTCTATGGATGATCGTGGTGTTGTTTTCTTTGAGAATCGCTTGGTGGTTCCCAAGAATCAACATCTGCGACAATTGATTCTTAAGGAGGCGCATGAATCTCCTCTCACGATTCATCCCGGTAGTACTAAGATGTATCAGGACCTACGCCAGAGGTTCTGGTGGACTAGGATGAAGAGAGAAATCGCTCAGTTTATTGCTAACTGTGACGTTTGTCGTCGCGTTAAGGCAGAGCATCAAAGGCCTGCTGGCACCCTTCAGCCTTTAGCTATTCCTGAATGGAAATGGGATAAAGTTGGTATGGACTTCATCACCGGCTTTCCCAGGACCAAGAGAGGGAATAACGCTATCTTCGTAGTCGTTGATCGTCTTTCCAAAGTGGCTCACTTCCTTCCTGTTCGAGAAAATATCACTGCTAGTCAGCTTGCGGACTTATATATTTCTCGAATAGTGTCACTTCATGGTGTTCCACTAGAGATCAATTCGGACCGTGGCAGTCTTTTCACTTCTCATTTCTGGGAGAGTTTCCAAACTGCCATGGGAACCCATCTTTCCTTCAGTACCGCTTTCCACCCTCAGTCGAGTGGTCAGGTGGAACGGGTCAATCAAATTCTCGAAGACATGCTCAGAGCTTGCGTTATCTCATTCGGTATGGATTGGGAGAAATGTCTTCCTTTTGCCGAGTTTGCTTATAACAATAGCTATCAATCCAGCCTCAAGAAAGCTCCTTTTGAGGTTCTCTATGGACGAAGATGTCGAACACCTTTGAACTGGTCAGAAACCGGTGAAAGACAATTCTTTGGACCGGATATGATCCAGGAGGCAGAAGAGCAAGTTCGCATCATTCGTGAGAATTTGAAAACAGCCCAGTCTCGTCAGAAGAGCCAGTACGATCGTCATCATAAGAATATGACTTATGAAATTGGCGACCAAGCTTACCTTCGGGTTACCCCTTTGAAGGGTACCCATCGTTTCGGTATCAAGGGCAAGTTGGCTCCTCGTTACATTGGCCCTTTTCGTATTCTCGCTAAACGAGGAGAGGTTGCCTACCAGTTGGAACTACCCCCACATCTTTCTCGAGTTCATGATGTCTTCCACGTCTCTCAACTCAGGCGTTGCTTCTCGGATCCCATCCACGGAGTGGACCACGAAACGCTTGATCTCCAAGATAACCTCACATACCGAGAGTACCCGGTTCGCATTCTTGATCAAGCAGAGCGTGTCACTCGACGTCAGAACATCAAGTTTCTCAAAGTTCAGTGGTCTCATCATTCCGAGAGAGAAGCTACTTGGGAGCGAGAAGATCGTCTTCGACTGGAGTACCCCGCTTTCTTTCCGTCGACCCCTGAATCTCGAGACGAGATTCTTTCAAGTGGGGGCGAGTTGTCACATCCCTAGTCTGGTATGACTTAGACTAGCTAGCCATTTGTGCATCATATTTAAATTTCATTTAAATTTGAAATGAGGATTGGTGGAACCCTCAGAATCATTTTTGAAAACGACCCAAATAAAAATTTCTCCAAAAGGGTCCAAGAAAATGCTCATGTTGCTCTCTGAAAATATTGGACAGAGATAAAAATCAAACCAATATTTTTAAGAGCTCATAGGTATTTATTTTGGGCATTTGGAATTAATGCATAAATATTTGCATTGGAGATATATTAGTTATATATATTAATATGTGTCCAAAAATTATGCCACCTGTTGGGGAGCTCTGGAATAATATATCTAGCTCCTGCAAAAATGGGCATAAGGTAATAAAATGATTTAATATTTTATTAAATCAAAACTAATGTCAGAAAATTAGAAAACAAAAATAAAAAGAAGGAGGGGCTTACCTGGGGCTCCCCCCTGTGCAGCCCAGCCGCAGCAGGCCGGCCCAGCCAGCAGGCGGCCCAGCCCACCTGGCCCCCCCTCCTCTGTCGTCTTCCTCCCCGACAGGGGGACGGCGCGTGCCCGACGCGCGCGCACCGCCGCGCCGCGCCACCTCCTCCCTCCCTGCCTGCCTGCCTCTCCCCTCCTCGTCTGGATGCCTGGAACGACGCCACGCAGCCACCCCGACCCCCTCGCACTGTCCCTCGCCCTCGTCCTCTCCTCTGTCTCTCTCTCTCTCTCACGGCCGAACGCCACCGACGCCACCGCTCGCCGTAGTCGTAGCCACCGCGCCCCTCGAGAGCATCTGAGCAGTCCACGAGCTCCGCCACGTCGCTGGCTACCTCCTCGTCGAGCCACGCACCTCCGGACGGCCTCCATCGCCGCCATCGCCATCGTCTTCCTCCTCGGGCTCCGCCGTCCGCCGCTGTCGATTCGCCGTCACCAGGTCTCCCCCGACCCCGCTGTGCTGCTCTGCGTGATCGCCGTGAGCTTCTTCCCGTTTCCCCTACCTTCTTCCCTTCGTTCCCGCGCCGTAGCCCCGTTCCCCACCATGGCCGAAGCCATCGCCGCCGCAGCTCCTCGCCGTCGTGGCCACAGCCGCCGCAGGCCGCAGCCGAGCTCGCCGTTGCACTCAGTGCACTCTGGCGAGTCACGCGGACCCGCTCGCAGCCTCCCTAGTGCCTCGCAGCCCGTTCCCGATCGAAGCCGAGCTCCGGCCGCCGCCGCAAGCTTTGCTCCGGCGAGCTCCGGCCTCCCCAGCTCCTTCCACCTGCCCCTCCAGATGCGCGAGAGCCCAGGCTACGCCCCGGTGCTCTCAGACGCCGTCCCCGTGGCCTGTGGCGCGGACTCCGCCGCGTCCAGAGGTCACCGGCGGCGAGCCCCGTCGCCTGAGCCCTGCCATGTGGGCCCGGCCCGTCAGGTGATTAGCTTAGTGCTAATCACCGCTTAACTAACCCCCCTGACACTGACAGTGGGCCCCAGCGCCACTAACTTTTAATTAGAACTAAATTAACCCCTGTTTAACCCCCCTGTCACTGACGTGTGGGCCCCACACGTCAGGTTTGACCCGGACCAGCCCAGTTGACTGCTGACGTCATGTTTACTCAATGCTGACGCAATATATGAATTCTGGATTTAAATTTAATCAGAAATTCCAGAAATTGATTTAAACTTCAAAAATTCATATCAATTCAACCGTAGCTCAGATTGAAATGATTTATATATGGAAAATTATCAGAAAAATGCAATCTTTCCATCTGTACTAGTTTCATGCATGACAAACCAACTTATACATGCTGAATATGAGAAAACACATTATGGCACATTAAGAGACTTAATTTTGGAGTTGCATTTGAACCTTTTGTTCAAATGGACTTCATTCAAATTGAATACTAGTTGCATTAGCTCAAACAGCATCACATCTACATGCCATGTTCATGCATCATATTGTTGCATATGATTGTGTATTGATTGCCGGCACCGTTCCTTCTTGATAGGTCCTGCTCCGGAGACGTTCCAGAGTACCTGTCTGTGAAGCAGTGCCTCCCTTGTTGATTTACCAGGCAAGCAAACCCCCTTGTTCATTTCGATAAAACCCTACTCTCTCGCTCCTGCTCTCAGTTATTGCATTAGGACAACAACGATTCATATGCTACTTTGTGCTGCAGTAGTTGAACCCATTCCTCTGCATGACCTGTCATTGCCACAGTAAATAGTTGAAACCCACTAGCATGTGTAGGAGTTGATTGAAGCCATTGTTGTGTTCCTACCATGCTATGCCTGCTATTGCTTAGAGTTGTGTAAGGTCTGGTTCATTGGGAATGAATTGGAGTGTCACGATATGTTCTGATGCTGAGAGTGAAGTGTGTGAACACGATTTGGTAAAGGTAGCAGTGAGAGGCCATGTAGGAGTACATGGTGGGTTGTCTCACTGGAACCGTCCTTAAGCACTGAGTTCTATGTATGTTGTCCAATGACTCGATACTACCACACATTGGAATGCTTAAGTGCCCCTCTCGACTTATTAGCCAACTTGATCTCTGTCCAGGAGTCGCAACTAGTTTCTGGTGTTTGTAGGTAGTGCTATTTTTCTACCAAGTGGCACCCGGCAGGGTGGGCTTGGGACAGACTAGGCACACGTGGCCCGGTGTACCGAGTGGCACCCGGTTGGTGGGCTCGGGAACCCTGCTCACATCGTTTGGGGCCGTGAGCGACACCCCGGCCGGATCTCCTTGCGGATGGAACCCGAATAGGCGATAAACCTGGACTAGAGTCTTGTGTGGTTAGTCAGGTCGTGGCCGACACCCTCGCCAGGCTTCCGCTTGAAGGTTGCCGAGATACATGACGTGTACATGGCGGTAAGTGGCGAGAGCGTGTGTGAAGAAGCACACCCCTGCAGGGTTAACATGATCTATTCGAATAGCCGGGTCCGCGGTTATGGACTTCTTGGATGCTTACATGGTACATAGACAACTTGAAGTGGATACTCTAAAATGCTCAAGACAAGTGTGAGTGCTATGGATGGCCTTCTCGTAGGGAGACGGGGATGAATCCATAATAGTGTATTGTGTGGTGATTAGTGGACTCGTGTACGTTGTTTCACCTCCAGAGTTTCTGGTAGTCGTAGAACAGGATAGCCACAGAGTCAAAGCTGGCTTGCTGCAACTAAACCCCACATTACCTGTTGATACAGATGCATGTATGATAGGATCTGATGTAAGTCTTGCTGAGTACCTTTGTACTCATGTTGCTTTATTTATGTTTTTGCAGCGGAGACTTCGGTCTTACTAGGGTTCTCATGGACTTCGACTAGTAGCTAGTACCTCAGCTACGATCTTGATCGGATGTTGTAGATAGTCAGGCTCTTCAGCCTTTTTCATTTGTAGATGTCTGTACCCAGACATGTAATGCTTCCGCTTGTTGCTTGTATGCTCTGTATGATGGGTTTTGTGACCCCTGTTTGCAATAAATGCTATGATGGCTCTTCTGAGCCTTTATCTATTTGAGTTGTTGAGTTATGCTGTGATGCCATGTTGTACAGCACATACTTGCATGTTATGCGTACGTGTAATGTGTATTGCTATGTGTGGGATCTGACTATCTAGTTGTTTATCCTTAGTAGACTCTCTTACCGGGAAATGTCTCCTAGTGCTTCCACTGAGCCCTGGTAGCTTGCTACTGCTCCGGAACACTTAGGTTGGCCGGCATGTGTCCTTCCTCGATCCTGTGTCTGTCCCTTCGGGGAAATGTCACACGATGAATACCGGAGTCCTGCTAGCCCGCTACAGCCCGGTTCACCGGAGTCCTGTTAGCCCAGTGCTACAGCCTGGATTCACTCGCTGATGACCGACACGTTCGATGCTGGGTCATGGATGCCTGTCCCTGTAAGTTAGTGCCACTTTGGGTTTACGATTAGCCATGTCAGCCCGGGCTCTTTATCATATGGATGCTAGAGACACCATCATATACGTGTGCCAAAAGGCGCAAACGGTCCCGGGCAAAGGTAAGGCGACACCGTGGGAATACCGTGCGTGAGGCCGCAAAGTGATATGAGGTGTTACATGCTAGATCGATGTGGCATTGAGTCGGGGTCCTGACATTAACCCTGCAGGGGTGTACTTCTTCACACACGCTCTCACCACTTACCGTCGTTTACACGACATGTACTCGGCAACCTTCAAGCGGAAGCCCAAAGTGGTTGTCGGCCATGGCCTGCCTAAACACTCAAGTCTCTAGTCCAGGTCTATCGCCTATTCGGGTTCCATCCATGAGGAGATCCGGCCGGAGTTTCGCTCACAGCCCCAAACGATGTGAACAGGGTTCCCGAGACACCAAACGGGCGCCCGGTACACCGTGCCACGTGCCTACCGCATCACAGCCCACCCCTCCGGTCAGCGCTTCCCACGGCCTCCGGCATACTACAAACACCAGAAACTACTTGCAACTCCTGGACAGAGGACAAGGGTGATTAAGAAGCCGAGAGGGTCCATTGGTTTCGGGCCCAATGCGTGGTAGTAGCTGAATCATGGATCACAAACACAGAACTCAGTTCCTGAGGACGGCTGCAATGAGACAACCCACCATGTACTCCTACATGGCCTCTCATCGCTACCTTTACCAAATCGTGTTCACACACTTAGCTCACACACAGTAGGACGTGTTCATACACCTCTGATTCATTCCCGATGAATCAGACCTGACACAACTCTAAGCAATAGCAGGCATGACAAACAAGCATGAATGAGTAGGCACAACAGGGCTCAAACAACTCCTACTCATGCTAGTGGGTTTCATCTATTTACTGTGGCAATGACAGGTCATGTAGAGGATAAAGGGGTTCAACTACCGCAGCAAGTAACAAATATGTCGTTGTTGTCCTAATGCAGTAAAAGAGAGCAGGAGCGAGAGGGTAGGATTGTATCGGAATGAACAAGGGGGTTTTGCTTGCCTGGCACTTCTGAAGATAACATAGTTCTTCATCGGTGTCATCGAAGTCATCGTCGGAACCACGTCTAGCGAGAGGGGACAAACACCGGCAAACAAGGAAGAAACACGATCAATGCAATGCACAATATGATGCATGCTATGACATGGCAATATGAATGTGTTTTGGGCTAATGCACTTAGCTATGATTTAAATGAAGTTGGTTTGAATACATGATTCAAACTCCAACTCCATATATGATTATTTAAATGCCCTTTATATGATTTGTGCTAAAAAGCAGCTATAAGTTGTTCTAACATGCATGAAAATGGTACATATGGATAGATTGGATTTTTCTGATCATTTTTCATATATAAATTATTTAATTTGGAGTTACGGTTAATTTTCTATGATTTATTGAAGTTTTAGCTATTTCTGGAATTTCCTGATTATTTATAAAATAAACTAAATTCCAGAAAAGGAATATTGCGTCAGCATGGTGTTGGCATGACGTCAGCAGGTCAACAGGGGCTGGTCCGGTCAAACCTGACGTTCGGGGCCCACATGTCAGCTGCACAGTGATTTAACATAGTTTAATTAACTTAACTAAATTGTTAGCCGGGTTAATTAAACGGTAGGGCCCACCTGTCAGTGGCCCTAGGCCTGGGTTAGCGGGGTGGTTAGGTCCTAATGACCGGCCACGCTGGCGGTTTACCGCCGGTGGCCACTGGGCACGGCGGAGACGCGCCAAAAGGCCACGGAAGCGGCGGGGAAGGGCACCGGGGCGTAGCCCACGGTCGGGCGCATCCAGAGGAGGCCACGGGAGGGCGCGGGGAGGCTTAAACTCGCCGGAAGCGAGCTTGTGGCGGCGGCCGGAGTGCGGCCTTGAGCGGCGCGGGGCTGTGAGGCACTGGGAGGCCGGAGGTGGTGTTCTACGGCCTCCTGGGTCCACCTGGAGCTCGTCTATGAGCTCGGACGTGATGGCGCTAAGCAAAACGACTGCGGCGAAGAAGTGCAGTGGCGGCGAGCCTCGGCCATGGCGGGGAATGGGGCTAGAGCATGCAAACGCGAGGGGGAGAAGAGGGGTTTGGGGCAGGGGCTCACAGCGAGTCCAATGAGCGCTAGATCGAGGTCGGGGACGGCCGGGTTGCTGCGGATCGACGAAATCGAGCGCCGGTGCTGAAGCTTGAAGACGATGGCAGGGACGGCGATGCGGGGCGTCCGGCGATGCTTGTCTTGGCGGAGAGGTCGGGGACGATGTGGCGGAGCTCTCGAGCACGCTGGATGGGCGAGGGAGGGCTGGTGGCCGTGGCAACACCAAGCGGCGGCGGCGGGCATGCTCGGTCATGG
>NC_041388.1:624475025-624476424 GCF_002162155.2 Triticum dicoccoides | reverse complement strand
ACGGCGATGCGGGGCGTCCGGCGATGCTTGTCTTGGCGGAGAGGTCGGGGACGATGTGGCGGAGCTCTCGAGCACGCTGGATGGGCGAGGGAGGGCTGGTGGCCGTGGCAACACCAAGCGGCGGCGACGGGCATGCTCGGTCATGGGGGGGGGAAGCAGAGGAGCGAGGGGGAGGGAGGTCCAGAGAGCGAGGGAGAAGTGAGAGGGGGTCGGGGAGGCGCGTGGCGTCACCGGGGCGTCGAGGAGGAGCCAGGCAGGATGGGAGGGAGGAGGTGGAGGCTTCGGGCGCGCTGGCGTCGACACGCCTCTGCCTACTGGCAGAGGTGGAAGAAGACCAAGGCGCCCCTGGTGGGCTGGGCTGATTCTGCTGGGCCACCAGGTGAGTGGGCCTCAGGTAAGCGTCAGGTAAGTCCTTCTCTCTCTCTCTTTTATTTGTTTTAGTTTTCTATTTTTTATTACTCTGTTTTGAATTAGTAAAAATACTAACTCATTTTATAAAATCCCGACAAAAATTGTGGGCACTATTTGGATTATTTCCAATAGCCCCCAAGTACTTTCAGGATTATTTGGACATTTAAAAAAATATTATAAAATTTAAATGTCCAAATTCAAATACTTATGAATTAATCCAGTGACCAAATGTGACATGAAAAATGTGCAGCACCTCTGGTTCTGGTTTAAAGCATTTTTCCAGAAATGATGAACATTTTCTAAAGCCATTTGAATTCACTGAAAAATATTTTTAGTTGAACCTATTTGAATTCCTTTAATGCTAGGGTTTAGGCAATCCCCATTTCAAGTTTCATAAAATTTAAACATGATGCATGGATGCTAAAGCAAAAACAAACAAGGGCTGATCTGGGGCTGTGACAGGTTGTTAATTAGTAGATATTAATTTTGTTCATATATGTATGGATGCATGTGATATGTATGTATGTACGTATGTATCGGGTATGTCGTTGTCGATATACCCCCTACCCGATAACTTCGACATGAGGGGGTCGAGAGGGGGTCTAGGGTCGCCGAGGGGTCGAGGGTCGTCGAACATGAGAGGAAGAAGAGGATAAAAAAGAAGAGGAAGAAGAAAAAAAGAGGAGAAGAAAGAATAGAGGAGTTCTTCTCCTCTATTCTTTCTTCTCCTCTTTTTTTTCTTCTTCTTCCTCTTTATTTTATCCGGAACGAGGGTCGTCGAGGGTCGCCGAGCGGTAGAGGAAACCCTAAATAGAAAGTGTCGTCGGTGTGAGATACATGTACCGTCAGTGTCGGACACTACATCCACGTACCACAAGTGGCGCGGGCTTCGACGCCCACGCCACTTGTGGGACGTGGATGTAGTGTCCGACACCAATGACCACATGTATCTCACACCCACGATACTTGCTATTTAGGGTTTCCTCTA
>NC_041388.1:624470213-624474920 GCF_002162155.2 Triticum dicoccoides | reverse complement strand
CGTCCCACAAGTGGCGCGGGCTTCGATGCCCACGTCACTTGTGGGACGTGGATGTAGTGTCCGACACCGACGGCCACATGTATCTCACACCCATGATACTTGCTATTTAGGGTTTCCTCTACCGCTCGGTGACCCTCGACGACCCTCGTTCCCGATAAAAAAAAGAGGAAGAAGAAGAAAAAAAGAGGAGAAGAAAGAATAGAGGAGTGAGTTCTTACTCCTCTATTCTTTCTTCTCCTCTTTTTTTCTTCTTCCTCTCCTTTTTTATCCTTGAAGCGTTGTCGAGGCCACCCCAAACCCTAGAGAAGCAGCATCGAGGCCACCCCAAACCCTAGAAAAGCAGCGTCGAGGCCACGCCAAACCCTAGAGAAGCAGCGTCGGGGCCACTAATTAATATTAATTCTACGTTTGCCACTAATATATCCATCTGTCATGTTTGAATAATAACTGCCATGTTGTCAATATTTGTAGAAACTATGGACACCGCCCGAGATGAAGTACAAGAAGAGTTGTTGGGGGACATAATCGCACAAGGAAGTGATGTCGTCTGCTCGTATCTCAACGACACCGATGGTCTAGAAGCAGCTGGCTATGATTATGATGGCTCCGGTGACCTAATGCCGGTGCAAGAAGGAGACCGTGAGGACGGCTCCGGTGACCCAATGCCGGTGCCAGAAGGAGACCGTGATGACGTCTCCGGTGACCGAACCGAGTCCGGCCAGGTATATATATTAGTTAACCTTCTGCTGACTAGCTAATTGATGCATTCATTGTTTTGGTATGTACACATATTAATTAAGTCTTTGTTCTTTTTTCTAGCCCTCCCGATTGAGCACAACTTCGGTAAAGAGACGAGGCCCGAAGAAAAAGTTGAGCTCGGATGAAAAGTTTGAGATCATAGCAATCGCGCTCGACGGCCAACCGATTGAACCCCTCCGGACAAAGAGCGCATTTGTTGCTCAGTGCGGGGTTTTGGTTAGGGACAATATCCCGATCAGCATCCAGCAATGGTTAAAGCCGGCTACAGAAGACCCTGAGGTCTCTTATGTCAATGATATGCAGAAAAATGATCTTTGGACTGAGCTGAAGTCAAATTTCACCCTACCGCCAGAGGATGATCCAGAGAAGCCAGTTAAAGAGCAATTAATCATGTCTTTTGCTCTTAAGAGGATGGCAGAACTATTCAGGAGGTGGAAGAAAGAGCTGAATAAGTTTGTCGAAAATAATGAGACACCAGAATTCAAGGGCAGATATGAGAAGATCAGAGATCACTGGCCCGCATTTGTGGCCCACAAGACATCGGAAAAGAGTAAGAAGATGTCGGCGACAAACAAGCAAAATGCTGCGAAGAAGAAGCATCACCATCGCACGGGGTCAGGTGGCTACCTTGTAGCCCGGCCTAAGTGGGCCAACACTGAGAATGATCTGGTTGATAAAGGGATCGAACCGGAGACAATTAACTGGCCAGACCGTTGCCGGACTTGGTTCTTCGGGGTTGGCGGAACCTTGGACCCTGTAACAGGGAAGTGCATTTGGACGAACGATCAAATGGACATACCAGTCAGGAAGCTTCAGCAGTATATCGAAGCAGCGCAGCAAGGGACGTTCTTTCCAGACAGAGAGAACGACAAGTTCACAATGGCCCTCGGGAATCCTGAGCACCCTGGACGGACACGAGGCACGCCAGGCTCCATTCCGTGGAAGGTTGGGTTTCCAGACGCAGGCGGTTACAAATCCCAGGAGAGGAGGAAAAAAGTGCAGCAGACCCAAATGCAGGCGCTGCAAGCAAGGATACAAGCGATAGAGGAACGAGAAGCAAATCGCAGCAAATGAACTGCCGAAGCTTCCCCCGAAGCTACCCCTCCATCTCAGCGGAGAAGCAGCGTGGCTTCCACCGAGCTGCTTCAGCCGGAGCATGCCTTGACGGCTCCTGCCAGCTATCCCGTGGATGCTATCACGGAGTCTCAAAATTGCCACCTTATGATGCAATGGATGAATTTGAAGGTCAAGGCGGCTGTTGGCTCTGTTTATCCTACTGAACCCGGCGCAACTTTTCACTGTCGGTCGATTCCAGAAGGATATGCTAGGGTGATGGTGGATGAAATAATGGAGGGATTTGAGGACCTCCAGCTTGACCACCCTACCGGTGAAGGGGAGACTAGGCTGGGGTCTGCTCTGAACACTCCATGCCTATGGCGGAAGGAGCTCATTAACCTTCCGAACTAGACACCTCCGCCTCCTCCTCCTCCTCCGGCAAGTCAGGGCACTCCGCCTCCTCCACCGCCTCCTCCTCCGGCGAGTCAGGGCACTCCGCCTCCTCCATCGCCTCCTCCTCCGGCGAGTGACGATCAGGGCACTCGACCGGCTCCTTCTCCAGCGCGTGGCGGCACTCCGCCTCCTTCTCCGCCTGCGCCGATGCGCCCGAGCAGCCAGCCTCCTCCTTCTCCGCCTCGTCAGCAAGGGCGGAAGAGACCTGCCGCCGCTCCGGTTGCTCCGGCGCATCATAGTCCTTCTCCTCCGCCTCGTAAGCAAGTAAAGAAGACAACCGCTCCGTCTGCTCTGCCGGCGTCTAGCAGTACAGCTAGAGGCGGGAGGAAATACAGATTTGGTCCTTCTCTGAAGACTCCACAGAAGTTACCATATGAGAGGACCCCGGAGGAGAACACCGAGATCGCACGAGAAGAAGTGAGGAACTACTTTGAAGGGGTGAAAGCAAAGAAACATCCAGCTCCGAAGGAGAAGGTAGATCCGGTGAAAGCGAAGCGCACTCTGGCTGCCCTGACAAAACCACCCAAGTCTCCACCGAAAGGAAACGATGACCACATTATTGGAAAGGAATTTGCCGAAGCGGAGCGGTCGGGAAGTACTGTCAGTGATCAAAGGCTGAAAGAACGACGAGCTGGGAAACAAATTGCCCAGCTCGGCGAACAAGCGAAGCAATCGTGCCCCCCGCTCAAGGTGCCTAGCGACAATGTCGCTAATGATCCGAGGATGGTGCTCGGTTATAGCAATCTTGGCGATTATCTGCCCGACGATGTACATTATGATTTCATGGAGGTGCAGATACAAAGATACGAGTACGGGAAGCCTCTCATCAAAGATGAAAGATCTCTATCAATGATGATGCGAAGATTGCATGATTGGTACTTGAAAATCTGCAGAGACTCTGGGGGAGGAGTACTTTGTATGTGAAAGTTAAAAAGGAGCATGACCTCGTTGGAATTGAACTGTTGCCTGTTCCATTTGAGGAGTTCTTTCAGTTTTTCAATCAATTGGCCCTCGATAAAACAACGGTCGCCTGCTACTGTCTGTAAGTAGTACTACTTCTGTCATTAAGTCTCTCTATATAGCTCAGCTCTTTCATTGCATGTATTTATAATCATCCTCATTATATTATGCAGATTGAAGATCGTCGAATTGAAGAAAAGACAAGTCGGTGATATTGGGTTCATTAACACATATCTCATAGATGCAACTCAGGTTAAATTACATGCCGCAGATACCGAGGCCAACTTTCTACGATCGTTGGTAATAAATGAAAACAAAGATATAATACTCTTTCCTTACAACTTCAAGTGAGTGTTACTATCTTGTGCGTATTTGGTTTCCCTTATATATTAGTCAAGGTTATAGTAATGTAATTGATGAGTTATGCATGCGTGTGCAGTTACCACTATATTCTCCTAGAGATTAAGCTTAAGCAGGGAATAGTAACCGTCTTAGACTCAAGACGAAAAGATCCCCAGGACTATGCAGACATGACTCAAATGCTCGAGAAGTAAGTTAAATCGATCATTATCCACCATATCAGCAACTTTGTTCATTTCCTGATATATCAAGTAATTCTTTTCTTTGTCTGGCAGGGTTTGGAAAAAATTCTCCAAAAAAGCTCCAGGACTCCCGAAGAAGCTGCAATTTTGACACCCGAAAGTAAGTACTATAGTAGCATGTTCCGCGCATCTCCTATTGATTCAAGCGCTAGTTTCATCAATACCATTTGGCATTCTTGCTTATCAGTTTGATTGACCTCTATTTCTTGTAAAGTGGTTGTGGCAGGAACAAGGGAATGATTTCTGTGGATACTACGTTTGCGAGTCCATCCGCCACACGACCTGTGAGCGGGGCTACACTGACGAACAATATGAAGTATGTAAATAACAACATTCACAATTTTATTTTATTACCATCATTTGTGTTGAGTTTCATTCATTCATATATATATGTATTGACCCCCTTCTTTAAATTAGATGTTCCGGAAGCGGGATGAACTCCTAGCACCAGCTCGCATGCGAGCAATTCAAGAGGAATTGGCGGCATTCTTTCTTGACCACGTGATCGCTGAAGACGAAGAATACTATGTGGACCATGAGTCCATATGATTATATTTGTAAGAGATAATTATTGTATATATGTAGCCGGCTGTGTCAGATAGATATACGAGAACTTGTTGTTCGACCAATCTCTCGGAGAAGGAGAGGTGGTCGATATCACTTCTCTCTGTATGCATATATGTTCTTGACGATCTTCTTTTTCCTTCGTTTGCTTACTAGCTAGCTAGCGTGTCTAGTCCTCTCTATACGTATGTATAGTACGTAGCGCCGACCAAGCACGGACATAAGAGAGGACACTTCTCTCTATTAATTCTAGCTAGCTAACACAATACATGAAACACCTAAATTAACCCCCCAAAACCCCCAACCCCCCCCC